>NC_081408.1:180978947-181205463 GCF_030272615.1 Cryptomeria japonica
GTGAGATAGAGGTTGTGTGTAAGCGTCTTATATTGAGTTACCTTTGAAACTCTGATTAGTGGTACCCCTGCAAAGAGATTTCTCTGCAAGTATATTATAATCTGTTTTGATTGCTGAATAATATATTGGACAGCTTTTGGAGTGTGGGGTTTTTCTCCCGAAAGGGTTTTCCCCACGTAAATCACTATAGTGTGGTATGAATGTTATTAATGAGTATTTTTGTTAAGTTTATTTAACTATTGTGACAATCTGTAAAAGTTTTTGCATTACCCTCTTCTCAAGGTTAGTGTAGGAAGTGGTTTTGCTACTTGACTTCCTTACATTTTCTTGGTTTGGAGGGGCTTGTCAGCAACTTGCTATACAAGAAAGAAAAACTTGGTTTACACCTGAATTAAGTTGCATGACATCTGAGCATCTAGGTGCAGTACCAACTTGCATATTACTAATAGTTGCAAAGGCCGGGGACAAGAGGTTCATCATATCAATCAAAACTGGGTGTTGGAGGGGTAGAGGATCTGCAGTTGTGGCCATATTTTTTCTTTGTTGTGGTTGATTACCTTTCTTTTCAACTACCTTCCTTGCCTTCTCAAGATTCACTTTATCATGTTTCTTTGCCTTGTTTTCGAATGAACCTTTCTTGGGATTCCTGAAATTGTTTTGCTCCTTTTTGTGCCCTTATTGCCTCCCTTTCTACCGCTTTTACTTCATGTTATGCCTTCCTCTACTTCATCTATTTCTTTCTTTCATTCTTGCAATTCCTCACCTCTTTTCCTTTTAGCCTCTTTCTCATTTAGGATTTGAATGCAATCATCAGATGTCAAGATCTGTAACTACCTACTAAGACATAACACCCCTCTCCTACCTCCACTCAATGATTCTCTCTCTTGCATATCTTGATACTTAACGTTACTTAGCGAACTTTGTCTTTTGCTTTGTAATTTTTCGTATTTTTCTTTTCATGACTCATAGTAAGAGAACCTTACCAGTTGTAGCTATGGCTCTCTCTCTCTCTCTCTCTCTCTCTCATGATCTTCCCTTTTACCTTATCATTGAAGTGTGATATCCTAAAGTCCATTGGGAGGTTAGTGTATCTTGCCTCCTTGATGACTTAGTGAAAGTATTTCAATGTGAACCCTTTTTAATTTACTGAGAGTATGATTGACCTCATACTCCCACTAAAGTGGGGGCTAAATGTAGCATCCTAAAATTGCACCCTTTGCAATTTTGACTGCATTTGGGTCTTCACCTTAGTGTTTGTGCCTCATGGCCTGATTGAAGACCCGATTAGGCTCATGTACATCAAAAAAATCAAAAACCTTGATTGACACCCCCTTGGGCACCTTGATCCTAACCCAAAATTGTTAGGATAACTGGTGAACAACTGAGAGGGGGGGGGGTGAATTAGCTGTTAATAGATTATATCAATTAATCCACTTTACAACCTTAAACCAAAGCATATAAACATTAAGTACCGGAATAGCAAAAACAAATGCCGATAAGCAATGCAACTTAATAATAAAATAGATAATCAACACAATGCAACCATACCACATAACACCATGATTTGTACGTGGAAAAAACGGAAAGGGAAAAAACACAATGGGAAGCCTACCCACAGTCAGATGATACTTCTGCAAAAAGTATGTGATACAATGAGGGGCTTGCACATGCAGGAAGGCACACTGCCTAGAGCGTATTGCTCATTACAAAAGAGTCCCACTGACTACAGAGAGGGTATAACCACCTCAAGACAAATGGACAACAATCTAATAGAGTGAACTGCCAGAGATAGCATCTATCATGCCTGATTACAATCCTGATTAAGCTCAATATCGGAGGCCTTTTACCTCTTCCTTAATCCCAATTCGATCACCTATGATCGACCAAATCTCTTTCGCACATGATATTACATTCCACGACCACGATACATTTTCCATTGAGATCTTACATCATTTTATACAAACCAATTAGGTCGGCCACCTAAAAGATATTACAATAACATCATTACATAAATCCATATTAAAATGATATGCCATGTCGGCTTTAGACCAAAACAACAATAGCCAATCCATAAATCATCCCGAAACATCCTTGTAACATGTAGAGTACACGTTAACATGATACTGGTCCATAACCTAGATAGGTACCAGACCTATTATGGGGCCACCATGCCAAAGCAATGTCTTCAAGCAGTTGAAGCATGATCAAAGAACATCTTCAACATCCTGAAATCCATCTAGAAGCCACACCAACACCACTTATGCATCCTGTCAAGATTCCTTAGCGATAGCTCTACCGATTAAACCTTAAACCAATGCCGGTATGGGTTTACAAGAGTGTATGATAGCATCTGATTACCAAGTCAATACCAACTAACCAAAACATGCTCTAGAAGCATGTAACACATAAAATCAAACATACTCCATAGATCCAAACATGCCAGAAGTGTCCAACAGATAGTCTCTTCTACCGGTAACCAAAACCTATCTGCCAGTAACAGCTAGTGCTGGTAACCAACCAAAATAGCTAGTGTTGACATCAATGACAAAATATCAATGCAACACATAATTAATTCATCCATAATGTCAACAATCTCCCCCTTTGGCATTGATGGCAACACTAGATGTGAAAAACATCTAAGTAGCAAAAAAATGCCAAACAAGTCTCCCACTGTGGAAGACAACCAACAATCTCCTGAATATCAATAACTCTCCCCATGTGAATGATATCTCTGTAAGGCTCTGAATTTATTTTTCACATCACTATTTCTCCTTCTTTGACATCACTGCCAGAAATCTGACACAAATATCAAAGCAAGAATGTAAAGCTCTGAATCTCAAAGATGACTACTCCCCCTGAGTAGTAGCACCACACATCAGTGCCGAAATTAATAGTATCTCAGATAATGCATGCCAAACTGATGACAAACTACATCAATCAAGTCTCTGTCAGAGGGGCAGAAACCCCTAACCTGTCTCTCAAATACTCAAATGATTCCTTAGACAATGGTTTAGTGAATATATTTGCAAACTGTTCTTTAGTGTTCACATAAACCAATTTGACTTCCTTTTCTTCTACCTTGTCCTTCAGAAAGTTATACTTTATTGATATATGCTTAGTCTTAGAGTGAAATACTGGATTCTTAGACATGTCAACAGCTGCAAAGTTATCACAGTAGATAACTACCAGTTCACTATAATTCACCTTGACATCCTTCAACTTTTGCTTCATCCACAAGACTTGAGTACAATTAGTTGTTGCTACAACATATTCAGCTTCTGTAGTAGATAAAGAAATGCATGACTATTTTTTGCTGATCCATGAAACCAATTTCTTTCCAAGAAAGAAAGCTCCACCAGAAGTTCTCTTCTTGTCATCAGTATCACCTGCCCAATCTGAATCTGTATATGCACATAGTGAAATCATCATCTCTAGAATACCATAAGCCATATTCTGTTGTTCCTTGCAAATACCAGAATATCCTCTTTACTGCACATTCATGATTTTATTTTGGATTACTTTGATACCTTGAAACAATACTTATTGCATTCATAATATCTAGTCTAGTCTGAGTTAAATATAATAGACCACCAATCATAGATTTATACCTTGTTGGATTTACCGGTGTAGAAGTATCCTTGATAGATAATTTCTCACTTGTCACCATAGGAGTACTTACCGGTTTGGAATTATCCATACCAATTTTTTTCAATAATTCCATCAGATACTTAGTTTGACAGATAAAAATGCCTTTGTCAGTTTGAGTAATCTGCAAACCTAAGAAAAATCTCATCCCACCAATCATGGACATTTCAAATTCATTTTTCATATTGTTAGAAAATTCCATGCACACTTTATCTTCACCTCCAAAAATGATATCATGGACAAATACTTCAATAATTTGAATATCATCATCAATGATTTTATAATATAAATTACTATCAGCACTACCTTTAGTAAAACCAAGCTTCAAAATATATTTATCCAACCTTGCATACCAAGCTCTAGGAGCTTGTTTCAGTCCATATAAAGCTTTCTTCAATCTGCAAACCATATCTTTATCATCTGTCAGTAAAAATCCATTAGGTTGCTCAATGTATACTTCTTCCTCAAGTTCACCATTCAAAAATGCACATTTATCATCCATTTGATAAACCTTATAGTTCTTATAAGCTGCATAGGCAAGAAATAGTCCAACAACTTCAATTCTAGCTACAGGTGCAAATGTCTCACCATAACCAATTCCTTTTGTATACACCTAAAAATGGTCTGAAGATAATTAATTAAATAAGCAATTATTTAATTAATCTCCCTCCCCAATTTAATTAAATTCACTAAGCAATTTGATTAAATTCTCCCATTCATCTACCTATCAATAAATCTAAGGATTTATTTAATAGGTTCATTTCAATAATCCCCTTTGATTAATTAATTCAAATTAATTAATTCCCCCCATCAAATTCATTTCTTATAAATCTCCTAATTAATTAAAACAAATCAAATTCATGAGTTATTGAAATTGATTATCCTTTTCCTATTATTTGAATTTTTAAATTCAAATTCTCCTAACTTCTAACCACCTAACCTAATCACTCCTAAACCTAACCTATTCCATCTAACCCCAAGTTTTCCTAACCCCATCCTAGTTTCCACATCCTAACCACCATGTCCCCTTTCCTTAGACACTTTCTCTCTCATGAGCAAAGCTTCTTGACACTTGTCACCATAGAGATGGCAAATGTTCCCTTTAATCCAACCTCTTCTCCAATCATCTTCAATTTAACCATTGATTCCTTCCACCTCACCCTTGGCCTTGGAAAATCCTATAAATAGACCCCATTTTGTGTTAGGATTCCCACAGATACTAAGAGGGGGGGGGTTGAATCAGTATCTGACCGGTAATTATAATTTATTAACTTAAAACATGTAGAGCATATTATAACAGTGTACAGGTATGCAATAAATAATGCAATAAACAAAAATGAAAGTAACCACATAAGAAACACACCATAACACAATATTTTAGTGAGGAAACCCGATGTGGGAAAAACCTCGGTGGGATTTGTGACCCCACAATATTCACTTACTGGCCAATAAGGGAATATTGCTTACAAGAGGGGCCTACACATGCAAGAAGACCAAGTGCCTAGAGCTCACTGCTCAATGGGAAGTCTCACTGACTTACAATATGGATTATACAAATCCAATGTCTTGTACTGCTTTACAATAGCATCTATAATGCCAGATTCAATACTGATTTTTTCTCTGCTTCTTACATAAACCCTTTAACCTATATTTCGCATAATAGGTCTGCCTAATTATTTTTCCTCACTCCCCAAAATGTCTACAATGATCTCTCTTATATATAAGAGTCATTTTACAACTTGCCAAGTCAGCTTACAAATTTTTTACAATAATAAACAAAATATAATATATCAAGAATCCTGTCGGCCTCTGTGTCGGTATGCTTCCTTTCTCTGCCGGTGCCGGTGGTTTGAGTGCAGGTGTAGAGTGTGATCTGCTGATGCCAGTGTAATGCCTTGCCGGTGCCATAGGATTGTAAGGTTTCCATCAATGACAAAACCTTCAATCACCTTCAATGTCTCATTAGAGTGTGCATATGCCAACATTTTGGAGTTCAAAGGATCCTGAATCCATCTCATTTTCTTTCAAACATTGTTACTATAGGCATATAGCATTTTAGCATTGTTATCATGATCAATTTTAGCTTAAATCTAGCTTATTTTTAACTTAATTTGCTTATCATCTAGCTTAATCTCATCATTTCTAGTTTAAATGCATCATCATTATCATCTTAAATCCTCCATCTAGGAGTAGTCAAGTCACTGGAATCGCTAACCAGATCTGAGAGCAAATTTATACTCGCATTTATTAGGAGGCGATAGACCGATTAGCCATGATTTCATATGTCTTTGTTTATATTTTCTAATCATGCTTGTAATGATCTATTGAGTGTTTTTGTGTTGCAACTGCAAGTACATAGGTCCACACTTCACAGATACACGATATTTTGGCGCCCACTGTGAGGCCAAAATCATCCTTTTTGGCCTCTCAAGCTTCAACAAAACTTCGTCTCTGCCGGATCTAATTCATTATGTCATACGAGTTCATTCTCTGGCTTGTACGAACTTCCTTTTAGGCTGGGACGAAATCTGATCCTGTGTCGTACGAGCATCTTTATTTTGTCATATGAGATCTAAATTCATGTCATACGAGTTTCTGGCTAGTAAATTCTTTACTTGTATTAGATTGTTTTTGTGTCGTACGAGCTTATTTTGGCTTGTGTCTGAGATCTAAATCTTTGTCGTTTCAGTTGATAATCCATGTCATACGAATCTCTGCACCTGTGTCTTCAAACAAACTATAATTTTTAGGGTTTTTCATGTTGAATTTGATCATTTACTAATGCTAATCCTAATTTGTTATGAGATTTTTGGCAGCCTAACAAGTTTTTAGGACTTTGTCAAAGATACACTTGTCAAAGAATTAACTCAAAACATATCAAGGACTACTAACAAATTTGTTTTGCAAGTTGCCTAAGAATTCGACAAAACTTTGTGTATTCTTTAAATTTTTTAGGCACACTTGATTTTGCTAATGGAAATAAACAATCATGTATTTCATGTCTTTGATGATAGGCGAGTATTCTCTCACCTTTCTTAGTTGATCAAAAAGCTAGACTCATCTTCTACTTTCATTAGTGCATTTCTTTAGCGGGCCTACCCTCTCGAGGAGTAATAACTCTTAGCCATTAAGGTTGATGAGAGGAGAATGACCCAAGAGGGAACGACTAACACCAAGAATTCCAACCCACTATAAAATAAATATGATTTGATGAAAATCAAAGCAGCAACAGTGCTTGGGAATAGCTCTCTTCCGTGCCTTTGGGTATATCAAACCTTGGTTTTCAAGGTTGGGAGACCTCTTAATTGAGTTTATACCTTGATGTGCCAAATGGATCCCTTTCTAGTGCCAAGTTAAAATAGAATCTACCTGATTTACCTCTGAAAGGGTGATAATCTTTGTGCAAGAGAGATAGTAACTCTCCCAAGAAACTTGCCATATCGTGCCCCCATTAGCATCTGGAGTTGGATAATACAGCGTTGGAAATCCATTATGTGATGCTCAATGGCTGTATTCTGATTAGCTATTGGGTGTGTACCTAAGTCAGCAAGCAAAGGTTCTCATTCTCAGCCAACTTTCGTAGGGTTTAGCTTGATTGGAGTCACTTATCATATTGTGTGTCTATTGTGTATTCATACCTAAATCAGAAAACCAGACAGCTAAATCTGGAAAACAAAAGCAAAACATCAAACTTTAGTGATCAAAATTGGAACAAACAAACACTTTTATATCTTCTATGTTACCTGTCGTACGAGTCAGTTTCTTTGTCGTATGAGATTTATCCTTTGTCATATGGCTTTGTAAAGTGTGTCATACGAGGATTCTATTTTGTTGTATGGTTCAAGAGGAAATGTCGTACGAGTTTCTTCTTTTTACATGAAAAATTATAATTTGTCATATGGCTTTGTAATTCTTGTCGTTTCAAGCTGAATAGTCTGTCATATGAAACTCTGCTTTTATCAGTCCAAAGTTGCTTCTTTGCATGACTTTTTTAGGTCTATCATTTTGCTTGATCAGTTTACAGTAATGATAAACATTTGTTATTTGTCATTCAGTGCTTAAATTGTTTACTTGGTTTGCTTGATCAAGTTATCACCTATCAAATCAAATTCTAGAAATATACACCTTAAGATTTTCAAGTCATCACCCTCAACAAGTTCAAAATCTAAACATCTTAAAGTGCATTATCACCCTATTTGATAAACTGATCACTCAAACATAGTTTCTCATCAGGATCTATCATCGTTTATCATGAAACTGAAATGTTTGGTCAGGATAACTTTGTCCCACATCATAGGATATATCATTCCTATTGGACTTGGTTCTTATCAAAATCATCATTGCACTCTCAAAACCGAAGATCGAAAAACTTGCAAATCTAAAATACTTGAGTTACCTTTTTGTCTCATATCACTCTATCGCCTTGACATTAAAAGTTGATCACCAATCAAAACAACTTTTGAAGACATCAAATCCTAGCACAATATCTAACACACGTGTATGCCCATTTTAACTAGAGCTCAGAGACGAAAATCGCAGAAATAGAAAACAAAACCGTGGAAATTACCAAAGACTATAGAAACATGGAACCTGAAAATGAAATACAAATGGAAGAAGAAATAACAGAGTAACATGTCAGAGACATCAAGAGGGATCCTCAATTCGATAAATTTATGAAAAAAATATTGGAGGGAGAAAAAGAAAAATATTTCCTAATGTTAGCAAAATCTGGTGCTATACTCCCCCAAGATTTTAATGTAAATGAATTGACACAAAAGAGAAGTGACCCTCCTCTTAACAACAAAGAAAATTAAGATATGTTCTATCTCAAAATGAATACCACGTCAATTCCTAGCATTAGCAAAAACAATGAGGACACTTCTATTCCCAAAAAGGATGACGTAGAAATTCTAAATAATGTTGAACCCAATAAGGATACAAGAAAGAGTAGAGAGAACACAAGAAGAGATCAAGATCCTCCTAGAATACAAAATCATGGTTATGCAAGAACAAATCATGTTGATAATCCTATCACAACTCTCACACAACAACTACAAACAATGCAAACACAAATTCAAGATATGTAAAGAGGAAATGTTAGACGATACTCACTTCAAGAAATTTGTCCTTATCCATTCGATAGAAACCTAAACATGATACCATTTCCTATAGGTTTTGAAACTCCTAGATACGAAAAAATATGATGGAAGCACTGACCCTCAAGATCATATACGAAAATTTTGCACAATGAGTATGGAGTTTGCACATGAGGATACCTACTTAATGAGATTATTTCCCAAGAGCTTAACTGGACTAGCTATGGAATGGTTCTCCAAACTTCCACCTCGAATCAGATCATTCTCAAAGTTGGTGGATAAGCTTGTTTCACAATACTCTTACAACATACAACATGAAATAACAATGCTAGACCTATGTAATGCCAAACAAAAGGCTGGAGAACCATTCATGACATTTTTACAATGATGGAGATGGTTAGCTTCACAATATCCCCGTACGATGCTGGAGTATGAAAAATTGGATATCTTCATCGACAATCTAAATGATCAAATGAGTTATCATATAAAAATGCAAGGGCATAAATTTTTTGGAAAGATGGTATATAATGGAATCAAAATGGAAGAAGCCATGATAAAGAAGGGCGAGTTGAAAATATTCAAAGAAGGAGCTCATCCTCCTAATAAAAACACTAAAAACAACAACAATGATAAACCAAAGTTTTGGAACAGAAATCGTAATGTTGTCAATGATGGGATAGTGGATAACAACAATGTGAAACCAAAACAACCTATTTTTAATCTATCTAATCACTCAGCAGCAGCTCAGCAAGACAACAATTTCCCAAGAGCGACTATCAAAAAATTCTTTCGAAGATAATTTATGAACATTGGTGAACCCCTTGGATCCATATTAAAAACACTTCTTCCAAAAAAATTGATCACTCTACCAGAAGAAAGAAATTATGAACCTCAAGTGAAACCCCCTTGGTGGAATGATAGTCAATAATTCGATTTCGATCGAAACAAAGGACATCATACAGATTACTGTTAGAAACTGAGACATGTCAAAGAAGATTTAATTGATAATGGAGTAATAAATGTGGATGGACATACAACAAATGAATCACATACAACTTTCAAAACTCCTCTTCCAAACTATGAGAAGGGTGAATCATAAACAACACATAATGGTAAAGGTAAAGGAAAAGTAAACTATGCTCATACCTATGATAATGAGGTAAATACAATCGTCGTCAAAGAAAAACAATCACAAGAACATGCTCATGCTATCACAAGAAGTAAAGCTAAAGTTTTTTTGCGTGGTCCTATAACTAACACATCATCCACTACAAAACAATACAATCTAGTGGATCAATTACAGAAAACACCCGCACAAATATTCATCTTAGAACTTTTAAAGCTTTCACCTGCACACAAAGAAATTCTAGAAAAAACATTAATTGATACAAGAGTATCCAAAGATCTTGATATAGATCAATTCAAAACCATGGTGGGATACCTCACAACCCCTCATTGCTTATCATTCACTAAAGAAGACAACATGTCCTTACAACATCCCCATAATGCTCCTTTGCATATTGAAGTCCTCATTCACAAAACATGCATTAAACGTGTTCTAATAGACGGTGGAGATGGCCTAAACATTTGTTCATTGAGTCTTGTTCGTGCCTTAGGATATTCAGAAGATGCAGTTGATGTTCGGAAAAGGATCACCATAAAAGCATATGATGAAGAAGAATGTTCCTCCAAGGGAATTGTGATGCTACCCATCAGAGTGGGACCTTTGCAAAAAGACACAACATGCCAAGTTCTAGACTTGGACTTATCATGTAATATACTCCTGGGCAGACCATGGATACATGACTTGCAAGCTATCCCATCAACATATCATTAGTGTGTCAAATTTCCTTACAATGGACAAGAAATTACAATCTCTGTAGACTCAAATCCATTTCAATACTGCAGCAATCTAAAAATGGCTCAAGAAGTTATTGTTCCTCATAACAGGGAGGCATCATCTTCAAACACGCAATCCAAGGAATAATCATTTGCCTCTATTTTGTCAAGGATGGAAAAACAAATGCAGCTAAGAGATTGAGGGAACAGAGAATATTCAATATCACAATTACCACTTTCTCCTAAATCCTTTGGAAAACCATCAAACTTTACACAACAACCAATTGTGAAACACCTTCTAATATTTGATGGAACATTTATTAGTGTTGGGACCTTATTAGAGGAAACAAAAGACAAAGATGTGCTACAGTGGCTATACAAAGATGAAGAAGTTCAACAAAAGGTCAACAATATCCACATACCTACAACAAAGTATGGGAAAGGATTTAAAATTCTCAGAAGAATGGGATACACCGAAATGGGTCCTATAGGAAAAGAAAAGAAGGTATCTTAGAACCTATCCAACCTTACACTCAACAAACTACATACAAAATAGGCTTAGGGTATGGACAAGTCACTTTACCATAAGACACTTCTTTTAGTCAACAATAAGAGGAATATGAAAACAGACAAGAACAACTAGCAATTGAAAGGGAGCAACAAACACACGCAAACATGAAATGGGAAAAGAAGCCAGCTTCAAACCAACAAGAGAAACAAATAAAAAACACCTCTCAAGCAACATTAAATCTCAACCAAAACAAGAAAGAAGCTAATATAAGTCAAGGAGAGCTCGTAACAAAGTTGACTGAACTTAATCTCAGTCCTGAAGAAGTTGAATATGAAAGAAGAAAAGATATAGCCAGAAAAGAAAAAGAAATGCTATATGAACAATCTATAAGTTGTAGGATGCAAGTGAGACAAATTCTAATGAATGGGAATGGGATTCCTATCACTCTGAAGAATCAGCTAAATAAAATTGCTTTGAAGAAGATGTAGGAGTCGATGTAGTTCACATGTATGTAGGACAAACGTCAGGAACTAGTTCACTTAAATTAGAATCACATTCGGCTGACTTGGACTTAACCGAGGATGATCAGGAACTCCTCACACGAGGTCATTCTGATGAGAGTACCGTTCTAGATATCGACATACATATTGAAAACTTTGATACATCTATCATGACCCTCAATACCCTCGAAACATCCCAACCTGAATACCCCTACCTCTAATCCACCGTGAGCTTATTGATTAGGAAAATGAAGGACATACCGCCATTGATACCTTTTTGAATGACCATGACATATCTGTATATCTGAATGCAATTGAACCTATAAGAACTTCCACTAGGAATTTCAGCAACACATCTTCTAGTCAAGTGGGTGCCAAATATCCTAGTCGCAAAAGTAAAAATAAAGAAAAGAATATCAAGTCTAATGCTGAAAACCATTTCTTGGCAACATTAGATCAAGAAAAAGTAAAAATAAAGGACATATCTAATGGTGAAAACCTCCTCGAGGCATCAGAAGATGGGAGATTTGACACTTTACTTGAGCACTATCAAGAAAGGTCATCTATTTTGATTTAACCAACAGAGGTAGTTAACATTGGCACAACAAAGCAACCAAAGATTCTTCATCCAACGATTTCTCTATCAGAGCAAGAAATGCAACAATATGTGGAATTCTTCAAACGATGACAAATCAATTTTGCCTAGTTCTATGCAGACATGCCAAGGTTGGATCCAGAGCTTATTATGCATCACTTGAATGTCAATCCAGGAGCCAAACCAGTCAAACAGAAGTTAAGGAAAATGCATCCTCATATTGCTCTCCTAGTCAAAGAAGAACTAAAGAAATTATTGGATGTAGGATTCATCAGACCTGTAGCTTATCCTCAATGGGTATCCAACATCGTTCCTATTTCAAAACCATATAAAAGCATCAAAATATGCAGACTTCAGAGATCTTAATAACGCATGTCCAAAGGATGACTTTCCTTTGCCTAACATTGACATCATTGTAGATTTAACTGCTGGATACTCCATGTTTTTTTTAATAGATGGTTTCTCCGGATACAATCAGATCAAAATAGCACTCGAAGATCAAGAAAAGACAACTTTCACATGTCCATGGGGTACTTTCTGCTGGAACGTCATGCCTTTTGGATTAAAAAATGCAGGTGCTACATATCAAAGAGCTATGACAACTATATTTCATGACATGATGCATACATTCATGGAAGATTATGTGGATGACATATTGGATAAATCATACAACAAAGAAGAACATATAGAGATACTGGAAAAGATCTTTGACCGGTTAGAACAATACAAGCTACAACTAAACCCTAAGAAATGTACTTTTGGTGTTACTTCAGGAAAGCTATTGGAATACATTGTTTCAGCTAGAGTTATCAAAGTGGATCCAGCTAAGGTAAAAGCAATCATGGAAATGACATCTCCCAAGAATATCAGTCAACTCAGATCACTCCAAGGAAGACTCCAGTCAATCAGAAGATTTTTTGGTCAACTAGCAGATAAATATCAACCATTTACTCATCTATTGCACACAAATGTTCATTTCAAATGGGACCATCAATGTGAGGATGCATTCAAAAAGATCAAGGCATATCTCATGTAGCCACCAGTCCTAATGTCACCAATTCCAGGAAAGCCGTTATTACTTTATATATCAACTAGTGCAGTATCATTAGGAGTTTTGCTTGCACAACAGGATAATGAAGGAAAAGAACAAGCCATCTACTACATCAACAAAACACTAGTGGGATATGGGATCAAGTATTCACCAACATAAAGAGCATGTTTGGCTGTACTTTTTGCTTCTCAAAAAGTACAACACTATCTACTATCTCACTCCATCAATTTGATAGCTAAAATAGATCTTTTGAAGTATTTGCTCAGCAAGGCAACTTTAATAGGACGACTAGCAAAATGGATCATGATCCTGAGTGAATTTGATATTGAGTATGTTGATAGAAAAGATATCAAAGGACAAGTCATTGCAGACCAACTAGGAGAGGCACCACTTCAAGATGATCATCCTTTACAAATTGAGTTTCTCGATGCTGATATCCTAACAATCTCCACTAAAACATGGCAATTATACTTTGATAGTTCATATACACAACATGGATTAGGAGCAGGCATCCTATTCATCACACCACAAGGTCATACAATTCTGAAAGCATACAAATTAAGCTTTCCATACACCAACAACACAATAGAATATGAAGCTTTGGTAACAGGTATCAAAATGGCTATAGAATGGAATATTACACAACTTCAAGTCTTTGGAGACTCTCATTTCATCATTAATCAAATCAATGATGACTATCAAACAAAGGATGAAAAATTGATGCCTTATAAAAAGATGGTTGATGATATCAAGAAATACTTTGTAGAAATAACTTTCCAGCAGATTCCAAGGAATGACAACAAAGTAGCAGATGCCATGGCTACACTTGCTTCTCTCCATCAGACATAGGAAAATCAACAACGTTATGAATTCTTGGTGGAAGAGTTGTTTTACCCTGCTCATAACTATCCTGATTCCCAAACTATCTATCACCTTGTGGGGCATGATTCCTCACACTATGGCTAAACTTACACATACTTGAAAGATAACACCTTACCTCCCAACTTATCTAAGAATCAAAAGAAAAACTTTATTTGCCAATCCTCCCATTTTACTCTTGTCACGGATACCCTATTTAAACGAGGTCTAGACGGTACTCTTTTAAGATGTCTCAAACAAGAAGAATCTGAGGAAGCCTTACATGAAGTCCATAACGACATTTATGGCACTCATTCAAGTGTTCTTACCCTTTCAAAAAAACTCATACGCTTGGTCTATTATTGGCTGACTATGGAACACGATTCTTTTTAGATAGCTAGAACATGCAAACAATGTCAGATCCATGGGAATTTGATTCATGCACCAACACAAGAACTCCATGCTTTAGCAACATCTTGGAGTTTCTACCAATGGGGTCTTGATCTAGTAGGAAAGATAAATCCTTCTTCATCTAATGGTCACAAATTCATCCTGGTAGCTACTAAATATTTTACAAAATGGATTGAGGCCATACCCTCACAAATATCACAGGAAAACAAATTGCTGCATTTATCTTGAACTATATCATCTGTTGCTATGGAATACCCATGACCATTATCACTGATAATGGCCGACCATTTAAGAATCAGGATGTACGAGAGCTCTGTGAGAAGTTCAAGATCCAACATAGATTTTCCACACCCTACTATCCACAGGGGAATGGACAAGCAGAAGCATCGAACAAAACTATTCTGAAAATCCTTAAGAAGATAGTGAATGATGCTGGAAGAGATTGGCATATTCAATTAAACCCTGCTCTATGGGTCTACCGTACTAGTATCCGCACACCAATAGGTGCCACACCTTTCTCTCATGTATACGGATCAAAAGCAATATTGCCAATTGAAGTAGAGATACCCTCTCTACATGTATCATTAAAAAGTCTCATCCCAGATGAAGAACAAAGAATATCTAGACTACAAGAGTTAGAACTGATCCAGGAACACAAACAAAATGCCTTTGATCATCTAAAGGTATATCAACAAAGAATGTGTCGAAGCTACAATCACAGGGTCAAACCACCAATTTTTCAAGTTGGAGAAATAGTACTAAAGGAAAATCCAAGAAATCAGGCATAGTGAAAAAAGAAAGGAAAATTTGAACCGAACTGGTTAGGTCCGTTTGTGATCACAACAGTATTTGGATCAGGAGCATATGAGTTATCAGCACAAGATGTGGATCAGCTCGAGGAACCTATAAATAGCATGCATATGAAGAAGTTTTATGTCTGCAAATGCAGAAAAATCCAAAAAACATTGAAAAAGCAAAAAATATAAAAACAATATATATATATATATATATATATATATATATATATATATATATATATATATATATATATATATATATATATATATATATATATATATATATATATATATATATATATATATATATATATATATATATATATATATATATAATCAAACAAATATGAGAAAAAGTGCAATAAAAATAGATGGTGAAAACTTGGCAAATAGGTGCTATCTGTCTACTAGCTCTTCCATTTATTATTTCATGCATCTTTTCGCTTGCATTCATCCTCCATCAACACTATCCATATCCATCAAGCATTTGTACATACGCAAGCATCATAGTTTCTCTCTCACCATGGTTTGGATCATTGATTATATCATAACGAATTTGTTTCTAGACTTGGGGCAAAATCCTACACTTAGACGGGGACAAAATTCTTGATCATTTTGAGCTTAATCAAATAGGTAGAACAAATAGTTAGACAACCCTTATCAAGCGAAAACTGAAACACATCTAATGGTGAGCATGAGATCAAATTATCAACCATCAAACTATAACAAAGTCAGTGTAAGCACATTCACACACCTTTTCAATGGATGATATATTTTGGATAATGATTTTAGCATGATTGTTCAACTTTATTATCTTGATTAACTAAATTGATTAAAGTGGTAGACACTCTCTAAGGTCTGCAAGGCAATGGGAGCGGGAGAAGGTGGCGGCAATGGGCGAACTCAAATTTCAAATTCTGTACAAGGTGGGAACTCTAGTTCCAATGGTGGGAGCGGCCAGATCAATGTAGTTGGTCCCATAGGTGATAAGGATAAGCCTCCGGACATCCTGGAGGCTATTGTTGACTTGCACCATGATGGTACTCTACCAGAGGAGACAGTGGGTTCATCTGGGCTTTTGGGGGAAGGGTCCAATGGGGGGCCCATTCCATGTGATGACTCCATTGATAGCGGAAAGGAAAAAAAGAAATGGTCTTCCCTTTTTGGAACTAGACCAACTGGTAAATCCTCCCTACCTCCCATCAAGAATATTTCTGACCCTTCTGGTGGTAAGTTCGCTATCTCTATCCCTAATTAGGTCCTAGACCATAATATCAACAGTATATCAAACTCCTTGGTAGGGAAATTTATGGGTTCGCAACCTAATATTGAAGTTGTTAGGGCTTTTGTCAAACGAAAATGGGTCCTCAAGGGAAATGTTGAAGTCATGGATTTACCTAAAGGCCTTCTGTCTTTTAATTTTTCATGTGAAGAAGATAAGGTTAAGATTCTATGCGGGAGCCCCTAGATGGTAGGAAAGACAACATTGGTCCTTCGAAAATGGCATCCAAACCTGAATATGAATGATTCTCTCTTAGTGCAAGTCCCAGTCTGGATAAAGCTTCCAGGCTTGCCTCTTGAATATTGGGTAGAAAGTATCTTCTTTGGAATTGCAAGCTCCTTTGGTGAGCTTCTCTCTATAGATCTAGTCACTGCTTCAAAAAGGAGACTGACTCATGCTAGGTTCTGTGTAGGAGTAGCCCCTGATGCAGATATGCCAGAACAAATAGACCAAATTTCAAAGTTGGGAACTTGGAAACAACACATTGAATATGAATCTATCCCTTTTGCCTGCTTCCATTGTAAAAAAGCAGGTCACTGGGCAAAATCCTGCCAATACAAGCCGAAGGTAGAACCTAAGCAGCCTAAACCCCATATTGAAAACCAAAAGCTACCAGAGAAAATGGTGTGGCAAGTTAAAAACCCAGAGAATAAGGAAGACAAATCCAATTGCTTTAATCCTTTGGGGGAAAAGAAGGAAGTGACATCAAATTCTATCTCTAGCCCCTCAACCCTGGAAGCAGTGAGAAACGAACCAACCAAAGCCAACCCCTTGGGTACTACTCAAAAAGAGGAAATGATAGATCAGACTAAATATTCAAATGAGTTAGTTGAAGTGGTTGCTGACACTTATGAAGGAAAGGAACTGGAAGCAAAAGATTACCAACCTGAGGAAGGGGAGATCCCTGACCCCCAAGAAGATAGGATTAACTCTTCACTAGCCACACCAAGTTTTGAAATTCAAGAAGCCCAAAAATGTGCAATTTTGGGTATGAACCTATCAGATTCATAATAGAGTTCAAAAACAGTGAACAATTTTTCAACTGAATCCAGAACTCCTAACTGGGGTAATGAAGAAGAAATCTCCAAAATCATCAGCAACCCGAAAGAGGCTCCTGTGATAGAAGCTGAATGGAAACAACCAAAACATAGAAATAAGAAAGGATCTCCTCCCGCGACTTCCCTACTAAGGGAATCCAGTAGAATAGTTCAAGTTGATGTGGGGTACATCTCCTCTTCCCCAGGGTGACCCTCTAACCATAAAGTCAGAGATAAGGAGGCCAGCAAGAACATTGCAGATGGAACCCAAAAGACTCTTAAGGAGTTGGGAATCAATAAGTAGCTATGAAGATTATCTCTTGGAATATTAGGGGACTCAATAATCCCCATAAACATGATATCATTAGGAATATGATAAGAGATAGTAATCTTGATATTTTTCTAATTCAAGAAACCAAAATGAGCAGAGAAAATTGAATTATTGAAGTTCTTTAAAAATGGTAATGTTAGTGGTGGCAGCTCTGAAGGTGCTTCAGGAGGTATTGCTACCATCTGGAACCTCAATACTGTTAAAGGTCATGTTATTATTCAGGACAATAATTTCTCTTGTATCAAATTTGAGCATTTAAAAGATGGCACTTCATGGGTTCTCACTAATATTTATGCTCCTAATACTTTGAAGGCTAGAAACTCTTTTTGGAAAAAAATTATACAGGCTAGGGACAGCTTCAAAAATATTAGTTGGATGGTTATGGGAGACTTCAATACTCCTTTGAGAGAGGAGGAAACTTTTGGTGGAAGTCCTCCTCAACTAGAAAGTAGGATGACCCTCATGGATTTTATTAATTCTCAGGCTCTCAATGACTTGGAGATACAGGGATGCACTTACACTTGGACTAACAGAAGAACTGGTAATGATCTTATCCAAGTGCGTCTTGATAGAACTCTCATCTTTGATGCCTGGTATAGTCATTACTTCTGTTCTTTAACGACTCACATTTAGGTTGGATCTAATCATTTCCCTATCACCTTCATTGCCGACTCAATCAATAGAAGGAGAAGCTTTCCCTTTAGATTTGAAAAAATGTGGACCCTTCACCCTGAAATCAAAAGAAATATTAAGAAATGGTGGAGCATTTGAGTTGAGGGAATGACTATGTTTAAAGTTGTCAAAAAGCTCAAAAGTGTGAAGGACAACATAAGACTCTGGAAAAATACCAGCTTTGGGAATATTTTTGAGGCTAAGAGAAAAGTTCAGGAATACCTTAAAGAAATATAGGATCAAATCCAGAAGGATGGTTTCAGTACTATGTCTATTGCTGATGAAAATGAGACTCTCAAAAAATATCATGATATCATTGCCAAAGAGGAAATGTTCTAGAAGTAGAGATCAAGATGCATTTGGCTTAAGGAAGGAGATAGGAATACAAGATTCTTCCATATGTCGACGATTAAGCATAAAGCAGTGAAGAGGGTTAATAAGCTAGTGGTGAATAACGGGGAGTTGGTGAAGGAGGATGAAATAAGGAATGAAGCTAAAAGGTATTTCTCAGACCTCCTCAAGAGGGATCACAGTTTGGATGCTAAAGCCCAATCCTCCTTTCTTCAGAACATTCCTTGTCTCATTGATGATCAAAAGAATGCCTCTCTCTCTTCCATTCCCTCTAACTTGGAAATTAAAAATCTTGTTTTCTCCTTTGATGGTAACAAAGCACCTGGCCCAGACAGCTTCCCAATGTTCTTTTTACAAGAATTTTGGGAGATTGTTGGAAAAGATGTATCCAATGGGGTTAAGGAATTTTTTGGGGCCAGAAAACTCTTGAAAGAAATCAATGACACTTTTATTGCTCTTATCCCTAAAACTCAAGGTGTTGATTCTTTGGACAAATTTAGACCTATTAGCCTCTGCAACTCTTTTTACAAGATTATTTCCAAGGTTCTTACCTCTAGAATTTTGTATGTCCTTCCTACCTTAATTAAACACCAACAAAATGGTTTTGTCCCTGGAAGACAAATTCTTGACTCCATTATTATGATCCATGAGAACATTCATTCTCTTGTTAGAGCAAAGCAACAGGGTTTCATCCTAAAGCTTGATCTCTCCAAAGCCTATGACAGGGTTGACTGGTCTTTACTTTAGAAAGTCCTCACTTCTTTTGGTTTTTCCTCTAGAGTTGATGACCTCCTCGTGCAACTTACCACCTCTGCTACTTTCATTGTTCTCATCAATGGTTCTCCCTCATCCTTCTTCCAAGTTTCTAGAGGTCTAAGGCAAGGGGGTCCTATCTCCCCCATCCTCTTCATTATTTTGGTAGAATGCTTTGGAAGGAATATGGAAAAAATGGTGTTGCAAGGCTCCTTTAAGGGCCTCCAACCATCCTCTACTAACCTTATCTGCTCCCACCAACAGTTTGTTGATGATACTATTATTATGGGGGAATCAAGTATTTCTGAAGCTAAATTTTTGAAGAGCATCCTATGTAAATTTGCCTCTGCTTCGGGTCAGCTTATCAATTGGGCTAAAAGTGAATTTTTTTTCATTAATACTTCTGAGAGAAGGCAATAGAGGATCAACAGAATCTTGGAGTGTAGGATTGTTGATCTTCCTGCTACCTACCTTGGTCTCCCTATGGGCATTGCACCTCCTGATCCCTTCTGGAGTTCTCTAGTGGACAAATTCCATAAAAAACTCACAAGTTGGAAAGGAGCCCTCTTAAGTCAAGCTGGCAAGCTCCAACTCCTTAAGGCAACTCTTCAAAGTATTCCGATTTATGCTCTAAGTCTTTTCAGAATTCCAGTTAAGTATGCTGATGCAATTGAGAAAATTCAAAGAAGATTCCTATGGTCTTGGGTTGAGGATAAGCAAAGAATGTCTTTGGTGGCTTGGGACCAGGTCTGTAGGCTGAAAAGCAAAGGTGGTTTGGGCATCAGGAGGATTCAAACCCTAAATGAAGCTCTCCTATCCAAACAAGTCTGGAGAATGTTTCATTTAGACTCTAAATGGTGTAAAATTTGGCAAAGTAAGTACTCTCTTCTATCCTCCTCTCTCTTCTCTTTTATCCATTCAGACCTTAGTATTAATGGATCCCACATATGGAATCATGCCTCTAATTGTAAAGAAGGTATAGCCAAAGGAGTGATCTGGAAACTAGGAAATGGAAGGAAAATTAAATTCTGGGAGGATCCTTGGCTTTTTTATAAACCCTTGACTGATATCAATGAATGGGCCCCCCATGCTCCCTCTTGTATTAGAACTTTTGGCTCCTTAGTTGCTGAGGACTGGGTTGGTAATGAATGGTAGAACATTGAAAGCATCAACCCTAGCCTTTCTAAGCTCAAGACCCATCTGTCTGCGGTATGATTGAATAAAGAAGAAGACTCCCTGATTTGGAAACATGATCCTAAAGGTACTTTATCTATTTCCTCTATGTATTGTGTCCTTTCCCCCCCCTCTCTATCAACCCTTCTTGGTCAAAATCCTGGATTAAGGGTCTCACCCCCAAAATCAATATTTTCTTCTAGACCATCCTCCAAAATAAGATCCTGACCCTTGACGACCTCAAAGGCAGAGACTTTTCCCTTCCTAATAGATGTGTGATGTTCCTTCAAGAGGAAGAGTCTATGGACCACCTTGCTCTCCACTGTTCCTTTTCAGCCTCTGTTTGGGAAAGTTTTCTCAAGAGCTTTAGTATGGCTTGGGTGTTTCCGAATAACATTAGTGACCTAGTCTCCTCCTGGAATATTAAATGGACTAAATCTTTTTTGGGATGTTTGTGGCATCTCTCTCTTCCTCACATCTTGTGGGGACTATGGAAAGAAATAAATAATCGAATCTTCAGGGATGTCTCCCTTAATCAGGATATAGTGTTCCAGAAAATTCAATGGTCGATTCAGGAAAATATAAGGATCATTGAGGGTCCTTGTTACTCGAAAAACTCACTAGAATCAAATATCTTGAGTGTATGGAATATGAAGATAACTGATGGTCCTAACAACCACAATAAAAGGCTTGAAGCTAAATGGCAAACCCCTCCTCAAGGTTGGTTCAAAGTTAATTTTGACGGTACTGCCAAAGGTAACCCTGGTCATTCAGGTTGTGGAGCTATACTTAGAGATGATAGAGGAATTTGCAAGGAAATGGTTGCTATCCCAATTGGAACCCAAACCAACCACAAAGCTGAAGCTATGGCAGCTCTTCAAGGCATCCTCCTAGCTAAAAAGTGGAATTTCCCCTATCTATGGATTGAAGGGGATTCAAATAATATTATAAAGTGTCTTAAGGGGACTTCAAAACCTTCATGGTCGATTCACAACATAATCACCTCTCCTATTGACCTTATTAGCACCTTTAAAAAATGCCATATATCACACATCTACCGGGAGGCCAACGACTCTGTTGACTGGGCTGCTAACACGATGGTTAAAAGTGAGGAAATTTCCATGTGGATGGGTGAACGTGGACTCCCTAAAGACGTCAGACAAATCATTAGTAATGAGCGATATAGAAGCACCCCAAAGATTCTTGATGGACAGGATAATTATGAAAAGTACTAATGTGAGTACTTTGAGTTATTATAATAATAAGAATATCACTCATTCTAACATCAATGCCATTAACTCTCATGCTTTCTGGGTAACTATTATAGTTCCGAAAAGCTCTTTGGTTTATCTACTTTGCAAGCTTCAAAACTTGGCTGTGGGTAGTGACAACATGGGTGGGAATAGGAGGCGATATGAACCAAGTAGCTGCAAAGAGTGGAAACAGAAGGAAGAGGTTTGGGGTATTCTGCAGAAGGATGGTCTCTCAAACTTCATGGAGAGACTCCATGGTCAAGATGGTATGGTTACCTGTCTTTTTTGCAAGAGCTAGAAGAAGGGCATGTTAAAAATGGGTGATCAAATGGTTGAAATTGATGAAGAATTAATTGCACAAGCCACGGGCCTCACAAGGAAAGGCTACAACTTCTACAAAGATAGGAAGGTCAGCAGGGAAGCTATTGAAAGGTACCCGAAAACTGAGAAAGAGAAAAAATGAGTGGTAAAGTTGAGCAAAACCTACTACCCGCCTAGGGCTTTTGCCAAACCCTAGCGGGAAATCCTCTTTGTTTTAATGCGTTACATCACTCTAGATGGTAGGTTTACAAAAATTTATGGTTATCACTTTGTTTTGTTAAACCACTTTAGGCACAATGATAAGGTAAATTTCCCTTATTTCCTACTTTGCTCGATGAATGCATTCCTCAAGGCCTATAAAGAAAACCCTCTGGGTGATTCTGCTATGCATCAAGGCCTAATGGTCCTAATTTATGACCATTTAAAAGCCAACTAGATTGCTCGGATGCTGCCCTCTGTGGATTTTGAGGAAGAGATGTTTGATTCTGCCTTTTCTGAGGAGGAGGAATCCAACAGTGATTCTTCAACTGACACATAGGATAGCACTAATGTCTTAGAGTATGAAAGTGGGAAGTAGAGGAAATACAGTAAAACAAGACCCTCTTCATCTAAGGGAAAAAATCCAAAAAGAAGACCCCTGATCAGCATCTCTTCGGAAGAGGAGGACTCAGATGACTCTGAAAAGGAGAACCCTAAAGGCTTGCCGTGCCGAAGAAGAAAAAAAAAGACCATACCCAGACTAGGAAAAAGCACAAGAAGAAAGAGGAGACTGGTAAGGATCTGGCAGCTGACAAGCAAGCAAAGGCCCTAGAAGCTGATCGGAGTCTAGAAAAGGAGACCATGGAAGAGACTCTTAGGGCTGCCGACACAATTTTCGCTCTCCACATCCCTAAAGAGGAATAGGTTACCCATAGAAAAGTTGCCCCCCCATCGGGCCCTCCTCTTGAGGGGTTGCATGGTTTCATGGAAACTATGGAGTGGCTCATTAATGGCTACAAGAAAGCTGAGGATGATAACAAAAAACTCTACAACAGAGTCTTGATCCTGGAAACCATTATAACTGGGAAAGGGAACACTATGGCCAACTATATTGAGGACCTGAAAAACACCATTGCCAAAGCTGAAGACATTAGAGATGCTTTTAACCCCAGGTTTGAGAAGATTGAGAAGGATTTGCTGGAAAGGAAAAGCCTTGCTGACACTAGCGATGAAACCCTCTCAAACACTGTTACCAAAATTGGTAAAACTGAGGAGTGTCTAAAGAAAATTGCTGAACAGAGCCTGAGTATCCTGAAGATCTCAACGAACAACACCCATTCCCTCATCAGCAAACTGGATGATGATAAGGAAATCCAGGACATAGACCCGAAAGCTGAAGGAACAGGGGAAGCTCAGGGTCCCAGAACCCGCACAAGAGGCAAGAGGAAGGAAAAGGAACCAAACAAGGATCTGGAAGACCTGAAAGTTGTAAGGGCCACCTATGATGAGCTGGTGATTAAGGCAGAGGATTTGCTGAAGAAAATTACTGTGTAGTGCCTTCTCTGTTTCTTTGCTGTTTTTTGTTGTTAAGCCGTTCTTTCTAATTGCTGGTCTTTTGGCCAGTCTTTTTGTTTGTAGACTTTAAAGCACTGTTCTTATTGGTGCCTTTTCTCTATCTATGTTGTAAAGGTTTTGGGTCCTGAAAACCTTTTTTTTACTTAATCAAAACTTTATTATCTTGATTTTTGCTATCATAGTTCCTGAGTGCCTCCAGGATGTCTTTGACTAGAGGAACAAGGAAGAAACATGATATTTTCTTGCCCGCTATCTAAAAATTAATCATTAATATGTTCAAATTTGTCTTGGGACATGATCATCGGAGTATCATCAAAGACATTTCCGATTTGCGTATAGAAATGATTAATATTGCCTATTTTATGCAAACAACACTTAGGTCATCTTGGTTCAATTATACCTTGATGCTTGTGTTAACTTGCTATATCAAAATCTAGGAAAGTAATGCTCAGGTCATCATGGTTTAATTATACCATTTATGTTTGCACTCACTTCCCACATTTAAAAATCTCAATGATGACAAAAATCAATATTCCAGTGACTGGTCTGGTCATAGTTTGCATTTCATTACATTTGCATTTAGCTTGCATTTCATTCTTGCATGAGATCCTACATGCTCATCTTATCCAAGGCTAAATATATCACATGAATCAATGAAGCATCATCACAAGTGTATACACAATCAGACTGATGATTCATCTCTTTCATGATGTTGTCAACCCAACCCAAATCTTATGTTATCCCCTCAATAGAACTACCATCAACATATCTAATTGGTCCTGCACCTGATATCAATGAATCAGCCAGTCCTTTATCTAATCAATCTTATCAATTCTGTCAATCAATTACATCTAATCTATTTGATTATGTCTTATATAGGATGTATCCTTCCTGAAACCATACATTCAGATTTAGTCTTATACAGGATGCATCATTCCTGAAACCAAACGTTCTGATCTAGTCTTATACAGGATGTATCCTTCCTGAAACCAGACACTCTTATTAGCTTTGTCTTATACAGGATGTATCCTTCTTGAAACCAGACAAAATCTCAATCAATCTTATGATATCAAATCAAGCTTTATCAATCAATAAAAATTGTATCATCGAGATCAAAGAACTCACATTTTCATCAATCAACATTGCATAAATCAAATCAATTCTAATCGAGACATCAATCTCGCAAATCTCAATTCATCTCCCAAGGGGGCACCATCATACTACAAATTTATCAATCAAGGTTTGGGGCATCCTATCAAATCAATATAATCATCAAAAGGAAATTATTCTTTGAATCAACACATCATCACACCTCACTTCAAAGAGGGGAAAATGTATACACCTAAAAATGGTCTGAAGATAATTAATTAAATAACCAATTATTTAATTAATCTCCCTCCCCAATTTAATTAAATTCACTAAGCAATTTGATTAAATTCTCCCACTCATCTACCTATTAATAAATCTAAGGGTTTATTTAATAGGTTCATTTCAATAATCCCCTTTGATTAATTAATTCAAATTAATTAATTCCCCCCATCAAATTCATTTCTTCTAAATCTCCTAATTAATTAAAACAAATCAAATTCATGAGTTGTTGAAATTAATTATCCTTTTCCTATTATTTGAATTTTTAAATTCAAATTCTCCTAACTTCTAACCACCTAACCTAACCACTCCTAAACCTAACCCATTCCATCTAACCCCGGGTTTGCTAACCCCATCATAGTTTGCACATCCTAACCACCATGTCCCCTTTCCTTAGACACTTCCTCTCTCATGAGCAAAGCTTCTTGATAGTTGTCACCATAGAGATGGCCAATGTTCCCTTTAATCCAACCTCTTCTCCAGTCACCTCCAATTTAACCATTGATATCGAGTCACATAAATCTATCCATTTTAATTAACTGAATATTTTCTATTTATTTGATTAAAAACTCACTAGCCATCAGTTAATTAAATTAATATTTAATTAATTTATCTTCAAACATTCTCCTATTAATTAAATAAATTATTCATTAAACCAAATTCACAATCAATTAAATGAATAAATTCTATTTAGTTCATTTAATCCACTTTCTTCTTTTAAATAAATTAAATAAAATATTTATTTAAATCATTTACCCCCCCTCCCCCACTTGCATTTTCCTACAAATGCAAGTTGCAACCACAGGTTGAAATAAATAAATTTTATTTTAATTAAAATCCTATTTTCCCTCACCCACAAAATCCACTTGCACTCCTGAACCCCCTTCTAGATTCTTCTAACCCCTTCCTAAATTAACCTAATCCATCTCCTAATTATTGTCACATTCCTAAGCAACTTGGAGTCACTTCTCAAAGACTTCAAAGTCTTTGAAAAGCATTAAATGCTTTGTGTGTTCAACAAATTAACCTCTAAAGTCTTCCAAACCACTTATGGCTCTTACATGACCATTTATGGTTAACCCCTAACTCAACCCTCATGTGACTCATGTGTCTTCTCAAGCATTTATTTCTTTGACCATGGTTATCCCTTTAACCTTTTGCACAAGAGTTTATCCATTGGATAAAAGCTTTATTCTTTGAATAAAAAATTTATTTACTCAACCCAACCTTGACCTTAACTCCCAAGTTAACCCTTAGGTCATGTCAAGTATTTAATTCTTCTTCCTTCTCCTCTCAACTCATCTCATGTTGACACTTGTCATCCTGGGATTGGGTTGAAAGCCCTCACATGGATTGAATATATTTCAATCCTGACCCTTGTTGAGATTACTCAATCTCAATTATCCATTGCTTCATTTTTCTTATAAATAGAGCCCATTTATTCATAATCCAGATCCTAAAAACTTGTATGCATCTAAGTTATAGAGAATTTTAGAGAGCATTTAGCATATTTTAGTCATATTCACTCTTTTGGTTAAAATTAACAAATAGCATTTAGATAACTCATCTTTCTTTGGTTATTAAGCTTGCATTTGCATACTTTTCATAATCATCTACAATCTTGAACCTCCATAAGGAATCCATAGTGCAAAAAGCTGTTGAGAGCTACACTAATTTGGAACTTGGAGAGGAGAGAAACAAGGGAAAAGGAGCTAAGAGCATGGTAGAAGGCATTTGGAGATGCCTTGTTGTATTTACTTCCATAGTTAAATATTTTGTCATGTTTTTAGTGTCTCTTTTGATATGCTTTCTTAGATTAGTTTTTGGTTGATTAACACTAACGTTTGCCTTTGTTTCTTGTGTTTTTATGTGTTATACGACCACAGGTTTTAGTCTAACCATTTTCCATTTTGTAGAGCATCATTTGGTGAACCTGACGTGAATCCAACAAGATTTTTTTTAACAAACTAACTTTTTGACTATTTAGCTTGACACAAAGGTCGCACTTTAGCGCTATTGCAATTTGATATTTTAGTGCTATTGTTTTTACAATAACACTCTTGTCGCTAAATTACAGTAGTACTATTGTCTCAAATTTAGCGTTATTGTCCATATATTAGTGCTTTTGACTCTTAAATGGCGCTTTTGTCCATATTTTAGCGCACTTGTATTGCTATTTAAATATTTTACTTTAGCGCATTTGTCTATATTTTAGAACATTTGTGTTAAGTAGCGCTTCTATTGTCACATAGAGTAGCACTATTGTAACAGAACGTTGTAAAAAAAGGCCTTGTAACCAATAATATTATTTTTTAGGCTTGTGGAAGCCCACCATATTTTCAGATTTTACTAACATTTCATTTCATGTGCAAGTTTTAAACTAACCCTTTGACAATAAAAAAAAAAAAAAACACTTCATTTGGTGCTCTAAAAATCACAACACAATTTTGTTTACTTGCAAGCTAGGAAACAAACTTTCATTTGGTGCTCTAAAATTCACAAAACAAACTTTATTTCTTGCAAGTTAGGATCACTTTTATTTGGTGCTTAAAACAAGACAAGACAAAATCTCATTTCTTGCATCAAATTTAAGGAAATTCACAATCAACACTTCAGTTTTGTCCAAGTAAAAAGAACAATCAACTTGTCTCATTTTTGCAAAACGATTTTACTTCATGCATACGTGTTTTAATTTCAATTGACTAGGATTTCACTTTCCTAGTTTACTCAACATATTGCCTTTGAAGTTAAAAAGAACATCATTGCAATGACAAGTTAAAAATAATAAGTGTATTTTGTGTTTGGCACACTTGTACAAAAGAGTTTGTCAAGTGGTTCTACTTCTAATACACACTATCCTCTCCCTTGGCTTTCGTGGTCCTAGGTGCAAGAGAAAAGTGTTAGTAACACTCAAATTTTATCTTTTTAAGAGAGGCCTGCCAAGAGACACATCACTCTTGGGAATGACCTCACGTGGTAAATCCTTCGAGCTGCTATAAAAATCAGGTGAGAGTGAAAGCTGTAGCCTTGGCTATAGCTGTTCCTATAGTGTAACTTTCTGAAAGGACAAATGGGCCCCACCACAAGTTACAAGGCTCTTAAGTGAGTCACTGCAGAATGAACTTATATCCAAAAACAAAAAAAATTACTAAACACCTTTATGTAGTAGCCCACCCATTCTATTGATTGAGGATATTTGTGATAAATTCAGTGCAAGAGCATAGATGGTTTTGCTCCCAAGATACTCACCATACATATTTCCTTGAGTAGAAACATAGCTTTTTGAAAGGTTACTTGTAGCCCTATAAAAGTGGTGACTCCCCCATCATAGGGATCATCTATTTGTTATGCTCGTTCAAGACTCGGTATATCACATCCTTACCTGCCACAATGGGATTCATAAGGTATGTAGTACCAAAGTTGAAGAAATATCAAGATGTGGGCTGAAATTATCGCAACTAGCCATTTGACCTTAGGGATAAAGAGAGTTTGAAGTGTTTTTCATTTTTGAGTAAAGACTAGTACAAATTGAGCCGACTTCAGGCTTTGGAAAACACCTAAAATGCATTTGAAGGAAAGGGTCATAAAAAGTTCAAAAGATTGGGTTGATTTAGACCCATACTTATTTGTGCCTTTTGAGGCAACATTTTTGTGTTTGTGTGCTTTCTTTTTTTTCTTGTCAAAGAAACATCATAAAACCAAAATCCAAAACAAGTATCATCCAACACAAACATTTTTAAAAAGAAAAAAATCAAAAAAACTAAGAGCAACAACAAAAGTGTCGAATTATATGACCATTCTTCACATCTTGAGAAAGCAGAATCTTCATCAACACATCAACTTAAAGAAAAGACCATTGAGCTCAAAGGCTCTTATCAAAAGGAGGAAATTATTCTATCTTAATAGACAAATCTTTGTCTCTCATAGAGCTTTTCTAAGTCACATGTGTCTCTATCTTCAAGGGAAATCAAACGAATTTGATCAAGAGTCATTAAGCCACAGAGCTTTTATGCAATATCGAGCTTTGAGTTATCACAAGAACAAAGGAGGCAAAATCAATCCTGACTTCTTTCCAGACATTTGTATCACATATAACGTAGCTCGAGAAGAACCACCAACTCGCGAAAGAGAAGAGGAAGAATTTGTCCCCTATGTAACATGAAGTTTTTATTGAAGCTAGCATCACATCCATTCTCACATTCACACATCATCAATCCATTCCAACTCTCAAAACATCAAGAGGTTTTTGTCCTAAATTCTATTTTAAATATTGCTTGAATCAAACACAAACAACATCACTTTTAGAATGTCTCTACATCTAGGATAAACTCATCCTAAGAGGCATTTCTACGCGGGTCAAAACTAGTCTCTGAATGCATCCTCTCATTACTAGGTAGTTGAGTCTGTAATACATCTTAGATTTCTCTACACCTTATCACATCAAACTTTCTCAATCCAACGCAACAAGCAATTCAAGAAAGAACTTTGGTAACATCTACCTTTAAGTGCTAGGGATCCATATGTAAAGCATTTCACCAAACATCAATCTTTCATTCCATCAACAACTCATCATCATTTTCATCAAACTTCAACAAAAAATTATAAATAAAATCGCTCATACCAGATCAAGATCTAGACAACAAGAAATTGAAGAGGAAGAGGAAGAAAATATCATTGAGTTCCAAGAAGCCCTTGGAGGAAATGTAAATGATGAAAATCCAGGCATTCTTACTCCCGCGACAATAGAAAGGGCACAACACAACCCTCTCTTTAATAGACTTTTTGTTGAAATACTCAGGAGCAATGCTAATGCTCACTTTTTAAAACTTGGTCAAGAAGGGGCTAAAATACCCTCTGACTTTGATGTTGCACAACTAAGACAAGCATCAGAATGCCAAAGTCGTAATGAGGATGAAAGAGGTCGAGAACACATCAAATACAACCTTCATCAAGGTAATCCCCCACCTCCTCCTCCTCCAAATGGAATAGAAATGTTGCGGCAACAAGTTGAGAATCTCACCCACCAACTTCATAGTGGTGTGAAAACTAATCAATGTTCACTCAATGACATTTTTCCCAATCCATTTGATAAGAATCTTCATATGCCACCTTTTCCATGAGGGTTTGAAACACCCAAGTTTGAAAAGTACCGAGGAAAAGGAGATCCTCGCGATCATGTTAGAGAATTCCATTCAGCTTGTCTCGAAGCTGCATACGAGGATACATACCTAATGCGAATTTTTCCCCAAAGCTTGGGAGGAACAACCACATCATGGTTTTCCTGATTACCAGGTGGCATTAAGACATTTGAAGAACTTATCCAGAAGTTCCTGGCACACTACTCACACAATATTGAATGTGATATCACAATGGCTGATCTATGTAACACTAAGCAAAAATAGGGCGAGCTATTTTCAGTCTTTCTACAACGATGGTGTCAAATGTCTAGCAAATGTTCTCTTCAGTTACCTGAACAAGAACTAGTGGAAATATTTATTTCCAACTTAAATGATGAAATGGAATTTCACCTAGACATAAAAGACACAAACTCTTTCAATGACATGATCACCAAAGGCTTAAAATGTGAACGAGCTCTCATAAAAAAAGGGCTTATCAAAATATATAATGAACCAAAGGATGGCCCTCACCCACACTTCAATAGTGATAAGCCTAACTTCTGGAACAAAAACAAAAACACCATCAACGACGGGGTTGTGGATGCAAGAACTATCAAAAGTGCACAACTTGTGGTTCGATTTGTAGGATAGAACCCCCCACCCAAGAATAGCACAGTTGCTCCTCCAAATCAAGGCCACAACACATCTCAAGAGGAACCTAGACAACGTCAGCAAAATTTCAAACCAAAACAAACATACACTCCCTTAGGAGAACCCATCGAAACAGTGTTACGTCAGTTGGTTTCTCAAAATCTGGCGACCTTGCCCAAAACATCAAATTATGAACCTCAAGTCAAATCTTCATGGTGGAGGGATACTGAACATTGTGACTTCCATCAAGGGAAAGGACATAAGACAAGAAATTGTCACAGATTGAAATATCTTATTTAGGATCTTATTGACTGAGGTGAAATCAAAATCAAAGGACATGACCCAAAGACAACAAACAATGATCATCTCATGTTTAAAAATCCACTTCCATCACAATATCAAAGGGGTCCTTCCACTTTAGGGCGACACACAGATACCATTGATTAGACACAAGCTGTGTATAATTATACTGTGAATCACCTATATGATGCCAGTGAACAAATTGCAACTATTACCATAAAAAATCCCAGCTCCACTTGCAATGTTGTTACACGTTGCGGCAAGATTACCATAAAAGCAGCTCCACAAGGCACCCCATCTATCCCAAAGTAGTATAACCTTTTGGAATAGTTAGACAAAACACCTGCACTAATATCTATCTTAGAGCTATTGCACCTATCCCCATCTCATAAAACCATCTTGGATCAAGCTCTCCAAGAGGCGTCAGTCTCTGCAATCCTAAACACATATCAATTCCAAGCTATGGTCAGAAATCTAAGGTCATCACCTTGTCTCACTTTCTCTGAAAGTGACAACTCATCCTTCTAGCAACCTCACAACACCTCACTCCATATTGAAGGGTTTATCAACCAATATAGGATCAAGTGAGTCTTGATCGATAATGGAGCAGGCCTGAATATCTGTACGCTACAATTAGTCACAAATTTGGGATATGCAATTGAATCAGTGGATCCCCGCAAGAAGATAACAATCAAAGCCTATGATGATGCAGAGTGTTCATCTAATGGAGCTGTGGTGCTACCAATCCAAGTGGGCCCTGTGGTGAAACACATCATCTATCAAGTTCTAGACCTTCCTCTGCCATACAATTTATTATCAGGAAGACCTTGGATACACGCTATGCAAGTCATTCCATCCACCTACCATCAGTGTATCAAGTTCCCACATAATGGTATAGAGATCACAATCCTGGGCGATGCAAACCCCTTTGCATATTGTCATAATATAAGTCATCAACTAGAGATTACTGTTCCCAACAATAGAGAAACCATCTCCTCCACATCATATGTAAGTCCAGTCTCTCTTTCCAGTTCAAACACCACTATTCCCAAGAAAGAGAAGCTCAAGATGAAAATAGCAGAGGAAGGTCCTAGAGAGTACAATCTAAGCCAACTCTTTTGTGTTGGACAAATGCCCACTTCTCCTAGAACTCATGGTAAACCTCAACGCTTAATTCAAATGCCACTGGTTAAGCCAACATGTACTTTGATGCCAATCATCCTTGGAAATAGTCAAGAAGAAGAGACTAGAGATGAGGACTTAGCAGAATGGATCTATAAAGATCCCATCACCACCAATATTCCACAAGCTAAGCTTCCCACAAATCAATATGGAAAAGGCCTTCTCATTATGCAAAGAATGGGTTATGATGGTTAGAGTGCTTTGGGACCTTGCAAGCAAGGACGACATGAACCGCTACAGCTGGAATTAAAACTCAAAGATAACACAGGACTAGGCTTTCAAAAGGAGATCTTTCCTAAACTAAGATTCAAAGGGAAACCCAACAAACCACTATATCAGCCCATTACAAAGAGGTCACCTTTGGTTATATCAGCAACACCACGCACCACACCAAGTGCCCCATTAAGGCTAAAAATCCTAGCAAAACCACGTACAACACCCATCATCCCACCAATCAAATGAACGATACCATCAGCAACAACAATACCATCAATAACACCATTAGCAGTAGCAACTATATCAGAACCCACAACAGTATCTATGACACTGACAGTTCCAACAAAAGCAATAGAGTCAACACTACCAATACTCCCTGTATTGGATTCATTGATCCCCATAATCCTTCCTGCAACACCAATCATTTCATCTACAAAACCGATCACACCTATAGTGTTTAATTAAAGGACATCCCAATATGGTATAGTAATCGGATATTGGAAAGTGACTCAAAGACTGACTCACATGAATGGGAATTTGATTCCATCCAGCTTAATACTTCAGATGAGGAAGACACATCACCCCCTCCACCTCACAAAGACATCCTTGTTTACGGAGAAGCATAGATAAAGACCTCTTGGGTTCCTGAACTGGAAACACCTTCCACAGAGCCTACATCACATCCTATGCCAGATTATGACAGGGAGAGTACCATCAACAACCTTCACCACAATGTCTTAAACCTCACTGAAACATCTAATGAACTTAACCTAATCGATGAGGTAATGCCCATTATCCATCCTGAACTCATTGAATGGAACCAACCTAATCCCCCATGTCTTGACCATTTCCAAAATGATGAGGTGATCATTGAATTTTTGGAACGATGAGATAACATACCAAGTGGGGATCACAAAGCTAGATTTGCCATTGAACTTAATAGCGCAACATACTTTAAGGCGGATGCCAAACCTTTCAGCTGCAAAAATATAACAATAAAACATGGATCTTCCAGTGAAAACCACACTATGGCACTGTTTGATCCCACAAAAGTAAAAAGAAAGAGCATATCCAACGGTGAAAACTACTAGGTCCCAGAGACAACTGAGGGGTGGGGGGTGAATCAATTGTCAAATAATTCAAACCAAAACAACTTAACCAACTTTAAAGCTTAATATTGGTAAACCAAACTTTTATGCCGGTAGATAGTTTTAACAATTAATTACAGTACTGCTAAAGATTAATGCATGAAATAGAAAGACAATAACATCTACAACACATAACACAAATATTTGTACGTGGAAACCCTCTAAGGGGAAAAACAACGGTGGGAAACCTTACCCACAATTAGATGATACTACTGCAGATAGTATGTGTATACAAATGGGGTCTGCACATGTAGAAAGGCCAAGCGCCTAGAGCTCACTGCTCAATCACAAATAGGAGTCACACTGACTACAATTGAATGATTAAATCCAATAAGAATGTACTGCTCAAAATAGCATCTTCATATGTTGGATTCAGTACCGGTTTAGTTCTAATAAGCCTTCACAAAACCTTCCATCAACCTTCAAGAGGTGTCTGCGTGTATAGCTCTTCTTATTTTCGTATATACCAAATTATTTCTTTCTTTGCATTCTACACTTGATCTTAAATAAGATCTTACATTTATACCATAACCTAAGACCAATTTTAGTAGGTCAGCTCTAAAGGATATTACAATAATATTAATTTACAAATAAAACAATATCTGATGCAATAACCGATTCAACATGTCGACTGAATGCATTTACAACAAAAATAAATCATCTCCATGATGTGTTGTGCTAATCTGGAATAGATAAGCCTACTGGTGCTTATCTTGAACCTATTTGTCAGTAACAACAAATATGCAATTGCGAATATACCAATGAACAAATCTCCAAGACAAAGTGTCCAAATGATGTCTTTGACACAACCAAGTATTCTCCATGTCATTCCAAGTGCCGATGTACAATATATCTTGCCGGTGAACCAGATATCGATGACTATGCATAAGTCACTTGCTTGCCGGTGAACATTTCCAATTCTTCAAGTGCCAGAGTTGATAAGTGATAGTAGGTGTTGACATCAATGTTAAAACCATACCAAAATACCAACAATCTCCCCCTTTGGCATTGATGGCAACACAAGAGGGAAAAACCATCAAAGTGCCAAAACACAAATGCCAAATACCAAAAACCAACAATCTCCCAAAAGGAGATCATAACCAAAAATCAAAATTCAGATACAGAGAGTAATCAACTATCTCAAAGTAACAATTTATTTCCCAATGAATTATCTCTCCCCAAAAGATAATGTGTTTTTCCTCAGATGTCTCTCCCCCTTTGACATTAAATGCCAAAGCCAATAAAAAACCAGATTTAAATACAAAATACCAACCAATTCAGTATACTAACTACTCCCCCTGAGAAGTATCTTTCTCATCAAAGCCAGAGTAAAAGATTTTTCTGTTAATTCTGTCAGTTGATGACAAACATCAATTGTTTAAGTCTCTACTGGTGGGGGTATGACCCCAAGCTGATCTCTGAGATATTCAAAGGTCTCCTTAGGTAGAGGTTTAGTGAAAATATCTGCAATCTGCTTTTTAGTATTCATACAAACCAATTTTACTTCTTTTGCTTCAACATTCTCTTTCAAAAAATTTAGTTTGATAGAAACATATTTGGTTTTAGAATGTAATACCAGATTCTTAGATATATCAATTGATGCAGTGTTGTCATAATAGATAGTTATGGGTTCCTTACATTTTACCTTTATATCCTTCAACATTTGCTTAAGCTATAATACCTGTGTACAGTTAGTTGTTGTTGCAACATATTCAGATTCAGCTGTTGATAAAGATGTGCAACTTTGTTTCTTACTCAACTAAGAAATTAATCTGCTGCCAAGAAAAAATGCTCTGTCGGTGGTTCTTTTTCTATCATCCACATCTCCTACCCAATTTGCATATGTGTATGCACATAATTCAAAGTTTTCATCTCTGGGGTACCATAAGCCAAGATTTGTAGTGCCTTGTAAGTACCGGAAAATCCTTTTTACTGCTAATTCATGATTTTCTCTAGGATTACTCTGAAATATTGAAACACTACATACTAGATTCATAATATCAGGTCTTGTTTGTGTCAAATACAGTAGCCCTCCTATCATAGATTTATACCTAGTCGAATTAATAGGTGTAGATTCATCCCTTAGTGACAATTTGTCATTTGTAGTCATAGGTTGTGCTTACCGGTTTAGAGTTCTCCATCCCAAATTTCTTTAGTAACTCCTTCAAGTACTTGGATTGACTCAAGAATATACTTTTATCAGTCTATGAAATCTGCAATCCTAAAAAGAATTTTATTTCTCCAATCATAGGCATTTCAAATTCTTGTTGCATTTCAATAGAAAAGTCTTTACATAATCCATCTTCTCCTCCAAATATTATATCATCAACAAAAACTTCTATAACTAAGATGTCATCATTAGTCACTTTGTAGTATAAATTACTGTCAACGTTACCTTTAGAAAAATGAATTTTCAAAAGATACTTATCCAATCTTGCATACCAAGCTCTTGGAGCTTGCTTCAACCCATACAAAGCTTTCCTTAATCTGCAAACCATATCTTTTATATCTGTCAAAGAAAATCCATTAGGCTGTTCAATGTAAACTTTTTCTTCAAGATCTCCATTCAGAAATGCACATTTAATATCCATTTGATATACTTTGTAGTTCTTACGTGCTACAAAAGCCAAGAATAATCTAATTGCCTCAATTGTAGCTATCACTGCAAAGGTTTCATTATAATCAATTCCTTCTGTCTGAGAATATCCCTTACACACTAGTCTTGCTTTATTTTTGATTACCTTACCATCTTCATTTAGTTTATTTCTAAATACCCATTTAGTTCCAATCACATTTTTGTCTTTAGGCCAAGGAACTAATGTCCATGTGTTATTTTTCTCAATTTGATCTAGTTCCTCTTCCATAGCTTTAATTTAGTGTTTATCTTCACATGCCTCATTAACTAATGATGGTTCAATTTGAGAAATAAGACATACCTCTTCATTTGCCAGTCTTCCTCTTGTCATAACTCCTTTATGCTTATTTCCAATTATCTGATCTTCAGAGTGATTCAATCTTACATACCTGGGTGTCTTCATTTGTTGTTGTTCATCAGTTACAGTGGAATTTTCAGATGATACTAGTGTAACTGCATCTTCATTATGTACCGGTGGGTTCAATGAAGGTTCATTTGTCAGTATCTCTATTGTTGGTTCAGAGTATATATACCTTGTAGTACCTCTAAATTATTCATCAATCTTCACATTTGTACTCTCAACTATTTTCTGCAATCTCTTGCTAAAACATCTGTATGCCTTGCTCTTAGATGAATAACCAAGAAATATTCCTTTATCACTTCTAGGATCAAATTTTCCAATATACTCATCTCTTCTAATATAACATTTACTTCCAAAAAATCTGAAATATTTAAGAGTAGGAGTAATACCAAAGCATAGCTCATGAGGGGTCTTACCAATTTCTCCTTTGATGTGAACTTTGTTGAATGTATAGACCGTTGTGCTTATTGCCTCTCTCCAATATACATGTGGTAAATTTGATTATGATAACATACTTCTAGCTGCATCCAAGATAGTTTTGTTTTTCCTTTCAACAACTCCATTTTGATGTGGTGCCCGAGGTGCTGATAACTGTCTTCTGATTCCATTTACTTCACAGAATGCATTAAATTTCTTAGATGTAAATTCTCCTCCTTGATCTGATCTCAGACATTTGATTTTCTTACCGGTTTCATTTTCTACCATTGCTTTGAATAGTTTGAACTTCCCAAGTGCTTCTGATTTTTCTCTAAGAAAAGTAACCCAACACATTCTAGAATAGTTATCAATGATTAGCATGAAATATCTATCACCTTGTAAACTTTTAGTTCTAGCAGGACCACATAAATCAGTGTGAATTAAGTCTAGAGCATTATTTGATTTTTCTGGTATACTTTTAAAAGATGCTCTAACTTGTTTTCCAAATTGACATTCCTTACATACCGGATTGTGAGGTTTGACAATCTTAGGTAAATCTCTAACTTCCTTAGTAGTACTGATTTTTACCATGCAATCAAAATTTACATGACAAAGTCTCTTATGCCATAGACAAATTTCATCAATATGTGCAATCAAGCATGTCTTTTCATTGTTATTCAGATGAAAGATATTACCTCTAGTTTGATTACCGGTTGCAATTTCCAAAATAGTTTTGTTCATAATTTTGCATTTTCTATTCTTGAATTGTAACTGAAATCCTTTCTCAACTAATTGACCAACACTCAAAAGATTATGTTTTAAACCTTCTACATAGTAAACATTGTCAGTGTTACGCTCACCATCAAGAGATATTATACCTTTACCTTTGATCAAACAAGCTTTGTCATCTCCAAATCTTACTAAACCTCCATTATATTCCTGAAAGTTCAATAATTTACCTTTATCACCAATAATGTGATGTGAGCGGTTGGCATTTGGCATTATAACAGACAATGGGAGATTGTTGACATTTCAATAAGGATATTGAGAAGGTTGTTGATGATTATGGATATAACTGATTAATGATGTTTACTATCTTAATATTATTATTTTGTCATTGATGTCAAGAAATTGATTTTCTAATTCAGTATGATGTTGCCATATCTTGAGAAGTATGATTTGATGATTATAAAGATGTCGGTAAAAGACATAGAAATAATATGATGAATAAGGGGATGAATAAGGTATTCAATGGGCAACTATTACCGAGTCAGACAATGATGAGATCATGATGTTTAGATTGTTTTAACATCATACATATGTTGTAAATTGTAAGGTTAATACTATACTATGTTACCGAGAAAAGAACCTAGTCGATAAAACCTAAGGAACCTAGTCGGTAAACCCTAAGGTTATCGCTATCTGTTAATGAAGGCAGAATGTCTACCAAGTGAAGTTTAGTATTTACCGAGTTGTTACCGAGGTGTTATCGAGCTGTAATAGAATACATTAAATGGTTACATGCGCTATTTAATGAAGGAAGTTGATGAGATGGAACTAATTAAATGATTGGTATGCCGTGCATGAAGTTTGTTAATGAATCTATAGCAAAGGAAAATCGGCATGAAGATCTATAGCGCAAATTGAACCGCATTACCCTAGCACAAGTTCCAAGAAATGTATGCAAGTTCCTAGGTGGGGTAAAACATTTTTCATATCAAAGGATACATTGAACCTAGACAAGTTTGAAGATCTGATGGCTATGATTGATCATGGGAAGTGTGATCAAGGAGATTAAGCGGTTGGCGAATTGTTTATAAATAGGGAACTATTGATAAACAATGTATGCATAGAGATGCTACATAGTGATTACCGAGCACATAAGCTTGAAGACCTGTTTGAATAACATAGTATAGAAGCCCAACAGATGGACAAGATTAGTTCTATGTCTAGATTGTATTGAGCAAACAAGAATCTTCTTTAGCATTTTAGATGTGAAGTTGCAGATAGATTTTTATTACTGTTATTTTGTGAAAGTGACAGAAAATCTCTTAACCGAGTGGACTTAACAGTCTTATTTGTAAAACCCTCTAGCAAGGTGACATTCTGATTGAGTGTTTGAAATCTTTTAACAAGGTGAAGATCCTAACAGATCTGAGGGAAATCCCTTAACTGGGTCACATCTAGCAATGTGTTTGTAATCTTTAATAGGATTTGCTTTTAACTAAGAATACTCTAGAAGAGTATATTTCTTAGTGGGTCCAAAATCCCACAGTGGTTTTTCCCTATTTGGGTTTCCACGTTAAATCTGGTGTTATGAGGTTTATGATGTTTAAATGCTTTTGAGTTTGCATGTTTAGCAATTTTGGTTATATTACTGAAGTATATGTTACCGAGGTTGAATCTGATGTTTTTATGGAAGATTAAGTTCGTATGATTCACCCCCCCCCTCTCATCTTGTTGGCTATTGGATTTGTACTTACATTAAGTATCAGAACTATCAGTGAGCATCCAAAATCAATGATCCATTCATCCTTAACTTTAATTTTAGCTGCCAAGGCCAGTTCTACCTGTTGAACAATAGGTACCATTTGATCTTCTGTTATAGCAACAAAAACCCATCCATTGTCTGTCGGATCCTCATCAAAATCATCAGTGACTCCTTCATCGACAAGATAACAAGATTTATCTTTATTCTTTTTAAATCAATATCTCTGATATTCAGGGTTAGGCTTGTATGTTCTCCTAGCTTCTTCCCTTAGTCTAGCATGTCTATCAAGGCATCTTGAATCCATATGTCCAATCTTATTATAGTTAAAGCATTTAAAGGGTTCTTTACCTTCATACTCACTTCCAACTGGACCTTTAGGCATTTTCTTTGCAAATAGTGTTTCAAGTTCTTCAAGTTCTTCATTTTCTCTTTTGCTTTCCTCAAGTTCTCTTGCATAAAAGGCTTTCCAATCAGATTTGTCAAATGACGGTGCAGATGATGTTGATGCCTTAAAAGCTAAATCTATCTTTATAGTAGCAACAGGACCAAATTCCTCAGTTTCAAAGGCTGAGAGTTTTCCAATTAATGTATCCCTAGTTACTGATGTATCATTGTTCTTAGTTCATTTATAGTAGTAACTTTCATTTTATATGCCGGTGGAAATCCTCTTAAAACTTTTGAAATAATTTCATTTTCACTTAAGGTTCCTCCACAACATTTAATACCCAAAACAATTTCATTTACTCTTTCCATAAAAGCAGAAATTCTTTCATCTTCTTCCATTTTTCAAATTTTCATACCTGACCAAGAAGCTTTCAAGTTTTGCAATTTTGACTATGGAATCTCCTTCATTCAATGTTTCCAAATGGTCCCAAATAGCTTTAGCAGTAGACCTATCTGATAATCCCATGATTTTCTGATATGATAATGCGCTCAAAAGTGCTTCTCTTGCCTTGGAATAATTTTCCTCATCTTTAGTCAAATTTGGTGGTTTAGGCTGACCAGGAGTAGGGGTAGTATAGCCATTCTTTGTAACTTCCCAGATGTCTTTTCCAATGAAATTTATATGTGTCTCCATTCTGATCTTCCATATGCCATAGTTGGTTCCATCAAGTTTAGGATTGTCCTTCCTAAAATAGTTTGAAGACATTGGATCTCCTCAAGCTATTAAATTTCTGCAAAAGAGGACTAGGATCTGATACCAATTGTTAGGTCCCGGAGACAACTGAGAGGGGGGGTGAATCAATTGTCAAATAAATTCAAGCCAAAATAACTTAACCAACTTTAAATCTTAATATCGGTAAACCAAACTTTTATGCCGGTAGACAGTTTTAACGGTTAATGATAGTACCGGTAAAGATTAATGCATGAAATAGAAAGACAATAACATCCACAACACATAACACCAATATTTGTACGTGGAAACCCTGTAAGGGGAAAAAACATGGTGGGAAACCTTATCCACAATCAGATGATACTACTGCAGATAGTATGTGTATACAAATGGGGTCTGCACATGCAGAAAGGCCAAGCGCCTAGAGCTCACTGTTCAATCACAAATGGGAGTCACACTGACTAAAATTGGATGGTTAAATCCAATAAGAATGTACTGCTCAAAATAGCATCTTCATATACTAGATTTGGTACCGGTTTAGTTCTAATAAGCCTTCAAAAAACCTTCCATCAACCTTCAAGAGATGTTTGCGTGTATAGCTCTGCTTATTTTCACATATACTGAATTATTTCTTCCTTCGCATTCCACACTTGATCTTAAATAAGATCTTACATTTATACCATAACCTAAGAACAATTTTAGTAGGTCGGCTCTAAAGGATATTACAATAAAATCAATTTACAAATAAAACAATATCCGATGCAATAACCAATTCAACATGTCGGTTGAATGCATTTACAACAATAATAAATCATCTCCATGATGTGCCATGATGATCTGGAATAGATAAGCCTGTCGGTGCTTATCCCAGACCTATTTGCTGGTAACAACAAATATGCAATTACGAATATACCAATGAATAAATCTCCAAGACAAAGTGTCCAAATGATGTCTTTGGCATAACCAAGTATTCTCCATGTCATTCCAAGTGGCAGTGTACAATATATCCTATCGGTGAACTAGATACTGGTGACTGTGCATAAGTCACTTGCTTGCCGGTGAACATTTCCGATTCTTCAAAGTGTCACAGCTGATAAGTGATAGTAGGTGTTGACATCAATGACAAAACCATACCAAAATACCAACAAAAATCTCTCTGAGGCACCTGAGGATGAAAGGTTTGACATTCTCCCTTCTAGTACACATCAGGAACAGTCAACAATCCTTATGGAGGAAACAAAAGAATACAATGTGGGGACTTCTGAAACTCCTCACCACATACATCTAACATCTCTATTAACTCCAGAGGAACAAACTAAGTTTGTTGAATTCTTCAAACAATGCCAAATCAACTTTGCATGGTCCTATGTAGACATGCCTAGTCTTGATCCTGATTTAGTCATGCATCATCTTACTGTAGTAGAACTTAAGAAACTCCTAGATGTTGGTTTCATTAGACCAATTGATTATGTAGATTGGATATCCAACATTGTGTTTGTCAACAAACCAAATGGGGGTTTTCGTATTTGCACTGACTTTAGAGATCTGAACAAAGCATGTCCTAAGGATGACTTCCCCCTACCCAACATCGACATAATAGTGGACCTAACAGTAGGACATGCCATGCTTTCACTCATGGATGGCTTTTCAAGCTACAATCAGATAAATATCGCACCAAAGGATCAACATAGGATGACCTTCACATGTCCATGGGGCACATACTATTGGAATGTAATGCCTTTTGGTCTAAAGAATGCAAGAGCGACCTATCAAAGAGCAATGACCACCATCTTTCATGACATGATGCATACCATAATGGAAGATTATGTTGATGGCTTATTGGCTAAATCACTCACAAGAGAAGGTCGTCTAGACATATTAGAGAAAATATTTGACAAACTAGAACAATATCATGTTCGACTCAACCCAAAGAAATGTGTCTTTGGAGTAACCTCAAGGAAGATTCTCGGATACATTGTCTCAAGAAAAGGCATTGAGGTCGATCCTACAAAGGTCAAAGAAATCATGGACATGCCACCTCCAAAGAACATCAGTCAACTAAGGACATTACAAGGACAACTTCAATCCATCCAAAGATTCATTGCACAACTGGCAGATAAGTCTCACCCCTTTACACACCTGCTACATAAGAACATCCATTTTCAATGGGATACCAGATGCCAACAAGCATTCCAAATGATTAAAGACTATCTCATGAATACACCATTGCTGATCCCACCAGATCCAAGTAGACCTCTATTGCTCTATATTTCAGCAACAAATACAACATTGGGTGTACTATTGGCACAACACAATGCAAAAGGGAAAGAGTGTGTTGTTTACTACATCTCTCACACACTATCAGCTATGAACTCAATTACATACCTATTGAGTGAGCTTGCCTAACAGTAATCTTGGTAGCTACTAAACTAAGGCACTATCTGTTAACACATAAAGTACAACTCATTAACAAAATCAATCCACTAAAGTGCTTACTTAGCAAAGCAGCATTGACAGACTATTTGGACAAATGGGTGATGATTCTAAGTGAATTTGACATCGAATATGTGGACCGTAAGGCTATCAAAGGCCAAGTTATTGCATATTAGTTGGTCGATGCATCCCTCATAGGCGATCATCCTCTTATTTCCAATTTTCCAAATGAAGAGATATTCATGATCACAACAGCACAACCATGGAAACTATACTTTGATGGTTCATACACTAGGCATGGCTCGGGTGCAGGCATTCTATTTATCACACCTCAAGGTGATAGCATCCCGGAGTCTTATAGGCTCACATTTCCATGCACAAACAATATAGCAGAGTATGAGGCCTTGATTATAGGACTCAGACTAGCCATACAATGGAAATTGAAAGAGTTACAAATATATGGCGACTCCCAACTGGTCATCCGATAATTAACAGATGAATATCAGGCCAAGGATGACAAACTCATGCCGTACAAGCAAATGGTGGACAATTTAAAAGCGTCATTTACTACTATCACCTTTGAGCAGATACCCAGAGATCAGAATCGAGCTGCAGACACTATGGCTACCATTGCATATCTCCTAGATCTTCCACAGAATTTAACACACTATGAGTTCTTGGTCGAACAACTTTGGATTCCCACTTATGATATCCCCAAATCCAAGATGATATGTTGCCTTGTTGGTTCCAAATCCCCATGGTATGGTGAATTCTACACCTACCTCCATTATTACACACTTCGTCCTAACCAATCGAATAATTGACGTAAAACCTTCATTCACCAAACTGCTTGATATACCATTATTGTTGAAACCCTATACTGACACAGTCTTGATGGTACTCTCCTTCAATGTCTATAACATGATGAGATAACAAAGGCCTTGGAAGAGGTACATGAAGGAATTTGTGGAACTTATGCAAGCGGTCTGTCACTAGCCAAGAAACTCATGCACACTGGATACTATTGGCCATCCATGGGAAAAGACTCCTACTTTGTCATAAAGTGCAAGAAATTACAAGTTCACAGAGACCTGATACATGCACCAACATAGGAATTGAAACCAATCACAACACCATGGCCCTTTTGCCAATGGGGACTTGACCTTGTGGGTAAAATCCATCCATATTCATCCAACGACCACAAATTCATTATTACTGCCACTGAATACTTCACAAAGTGGATCGAAGCTGTTCCACTTACTCAAGTCACCGGCAAGTAGATCGCCTCATTCATCCTTAATTACATCATCTGCCGATATGGTGTACCCATGTCCATCATCACAGATAACGGTCTGCCTTTCAAAAATCAAGATGTCTATGAGCTTTGTGAGAAGTTTCATATCCAACACCACTTTTCCACTCCCTATTACCCACAAGGAAATGGTTAGGATGAAGCATCAAACAAGAACATATTGAGAATCCTCAAGAAGACAGTCAATGATGTCGGTCATGATTGGCATGTATAATTGAATCCAACACTATGGGCATACCGAACTAGCATTCAAACCCCTACAGGCGCAACTCCCTACTCATTGGTCTATGGAGTAGAGGCTATTTTACCTATTGAGGTCAAGATACCATCTCTACAGGTTTCCTTGCATAATCTCATAGATGATGAAGCATATAGATTCTCAAGTCTTCAGGACTTAGAGCTGCTTGATGAGAAATGACAAGCTGCATACAATCACCTCAAGGCCTATCAGTAGTGCATGAGCAGAAGCTATAATCATCGAGTTAGACCTCATACATTCAAGGTAGGTGATCTTGTTCTATGAGAGAATCCTCATAATCAACCCAACTAAGAACATCAAGGCAATTTTGAATCAAATTGGCTGGGTCCATATGTTATTACTGTTGTATTTGGGTCCTAGGCATATCAGTTGGCTACTTCAGAAGGAGAACTGCTAGTAGATCTGATCAACAACATGCACCTCAAAAGACTTTATACATAAGCTGCATCGAGCATCAGGATCCCCTACATATCAAAAAACACCAAAAGCATTTAGAGAATGTCCTGAAGAAAATACAAAAACATCAAAATAGTAAAGAAAAATCATGCATCCAAACAGTGAACAACCACTCCGGTGGCACCTTGGGTAAGTGCGATGGTGAAAACCTGGCAAACAGGTGCCACTCATAAAGTCTATGGCTCCATTGTCTTTCAGACTTGTTGTGATCACATTCATTTCATCCATTCTTCCATCCATCCAAACCATGGCTTGTTATTGATCTGCAATCAAGAATAGTACTTCATGTGTCTCGCATCCCACTTTTTCATAGTCATGTCTAAACTAGGGGCAATACCCTTAATCTATTTGATGGAAGTAGATTCTACATTATTTTGTGATTCATTGAGTTCTTCATCGGAAAATTGTCTCACAAAATACCAAAAACATTTGGAAAACTATCTCACAAAATCCAAAAACATCAGAAAACATCAAACAAACAAAAACATGGCAACACATTGTGCATAGGTTTTTTCAAAGTAGATACCAAACAAACATTGTGAAATACTCAAACGATGACCACTTATCACATCAACCCAACAATCAACATCGACACACAAACTGTCTAAACAAGGATGCATCCTTCCTTACCAAAAAAAAGATAAGATGACATTTTCTTTGACAAGAAAATTATGTTTAAGCTATCAAATACTTGGTTGATTTGTAGGTTATTCATTCATTTATATATATTAGGTTCCTACGCTACTCTGGGATATCCACGAGTGATTAGAGTGGCTGAGATGGTTCCTACAACATTGTTTGTATGTCTTCTATGAATTATTCCAATGAAGTAATGGGGGATGTACTAATGGTGTCTACGTGGGAAGTTCACTAAGTTATGTGATCATATGCAAAATACAGTCATAGATCACTATGGCTTGCTAACTATAGCATATACCTCGACCATATGAGTATGAACCATTATCGAGGGTCCATATTATTTATTCTTTATATATATTGTTTGCTTACAGGTACAATGCTCCTACATCTTTGGTTCCTACTGCCTCATCCAAGATTGATAATGGTTTATCTCTTACTACGGTATGAACTTGTCTCAGGATATGATCGGCAAAAGATCAAGGAGGATGTTCCAAGTCATGCATGAAAGGAGATAATCCTTGTCTGTTTTGCAAGCACTACTCAAGTCAACTTGATCCATTATATCAAGTTGCTTGTATTAACTTTCTATATCAAAATCCATGTAAGGAATACTCAGGTCATCTTGAATCATTATGTCAAGTTGATTGTATTTTCTTACAACATTTTAAAGCTCAATGATGAAAATAAAGCACTATGGATCATCATTCCATCTGATCTATTTATATTGCATTTATTTTGTATATCACCCATCCATTTAATCATTCATTATTTATATGCATGCTTTTGTATGCAACTATGAAACAAGATTAATATGAGAAGTTATGGAAAAATGAGTTGGTCTTGGATACAATCACAACAGAGTGCTCTGATACATCATCACTGCATCATGCAAAGTCTAAACAACCTTGCATTCACCTATCATAATCACATCATCATTACATTTAGTTGCATTGGCATAGAGTGCATTTCATATCATTTAGTTACATTTAACTACATATAGTTCATTATCATTTATTGGCATTAGTCTCATTATATCATTTCATCATTGCATAAATCATGACATTTCGATTCATTCATATGATAAAATTGTCCTTGTTTGCATTTACTATCATTAGCCATTTACTATGCATTCATTTAGTATCACTTACAACTCATCATTTATTATCATTTAAACTTATTTACCATACATTTGTTTAAAATTCCATAGTTGCATACATTTATTTATCTATCCATTAGTTAAGTGCATTCATTTATCCATTTCGTATTTTCTTATGCTCATTCATTTCATTTCATTTGGGATTCATTACAAATGTATTCATTCTACTTTTTAATTGCATTAAGGTGTAGTCATTCGTTAGCCATGAGTTGCATTATCATTACATTATCATTATCACTTCATCATATTTTTTGCCTTTTAGAATCATAAACAAAACCATTTGTTTCCACATAGGTTCATATATTATCCATATACATTCATTTATAAATCATCATTTAAACATTTGTACTTTACATTTGTTTATTCATATTCCACTCATCTAACAAATATCTAAATGCATTTATATATAAATAATTCATTTAGCACATTTTATCATAACATCATTGCATTGTCTCATCAAACATACAATCCAAAGTACCATCATAATCATCATTTCATTATACATAAGACATTACATCACCAACATATCATGCACACATATATCAACTTGCATCCACATGTTAGCATCACATTCATAAAACATACATAATAAGACATCATGTAAGCATAAATCATCATACAACATGCATATAGGAATCATCTAATCAATGCATACATATAGAAACTACAAGTATCCATCTAAGAATAACTCATAAGATCATCATCCTGCATAAAATCCATACATATCAAAATGCATATCAACCCAAAAATATGGGATCTCCTCATATATCATATCATATCACCAAAAGCATACATGTATCAGAGTACAATGAAGTCTAAAATATTGGCTACCAAGAGCCATCCAAGACACAGTCCAAAATGACAATGTAAATGCATACAAAATGCTCTCTCAAACACCACTCTGACTAGATGCTGCACCACCATCACCACCTGCTCCCCCACTAGCCCCTACACCACCTGATCTATCTCTCCATGGAGGAACCATCACACCACCACTGCTCTGCATCCTCGGAGACTGCTCTAATCTTGCCCGCCGCATCTATGAATAGCTAACTACTCACTGACTAGCTGGCACCGCCTGCTGATATGACCATTGCCAATAATCTATCTCCTCCTATGCTCGTCACATCTCCCTCATCGCATCCCCAATAGGACCCTATGATCCTACTCCTTCTCCCACCCGTACTCTCTCCTACAACATTGCAAATCTCTCCACACCCTCATCCCTCTCCTATAGCACTATAGTCAGCTCTGACTCTCATGCAAACAACTGCACATCTCTAGCTGCTACCTCTGCCTCCATATCCTCAAGCTGAGTCTACAAAAATAGTATCATATGGTCCTGCAGATCTCCACTTGTAGCTCCCTCTCCCATATCCATAGGTTCCTCTCCAATGGCTCCCTCTCCAGCCGCTCCCCCCTTGTATCCATAGGTGCCTGTCCCTCACCCACATCCCTGCCACCTAGTCTCATGCCTCCCTGCATCAAAGGTCCCTAAGGTAGCCGTAATGGTTGACCACCTCTCCCTCTCTGTTGTAATCATCCACCACCCCTGAATCCACCACCTCCTCCAAAACCTTCACCCCCCCCTCCTCCTCCTCCTCCATCACCACCTCCTCCATCCCCACCACCACCATCCCCTCTCCCTCATCCACCTACCACTCTACAACCTCCTCTCCTCCTCCATCTCCATCCCCTATCCTCCTCAAAATAAGGAATCGGCTCTGGCGGATCTGATATCTGAGGAATCAGATGTGCCACAATATACTGCATGTACTCCTCTGAAACCCCAGCATCTACCACCCTCGGCCTCATCTTCCATGGTCTCGCCTGTAGCATGCGAAACTATGCCAAGGCCTGATCATAAGGTAACACTAGTCCCCATAAGTACCTCTCTCAGACCACCCATGCATACTCTCCCGATCCACTAGGCAATCCTTGCCGCCACCCAAACTGTCTCAAAACTCTGCCAGGCAACTGTCTCTCCACATTGTAGGATGTCCTACTAATGAGGTATCGTGTCATGAACACATACGACAACATGTCTACATCATCCTCCCAGGGATCACACTCAATATATGGCCTCCAGATCACTGTATCCAAGTCATCCAGTGGCGGTACTCTAACTTCCCCAGATGGGGTTGACTCATCATACCTCCATACATGTATACATATGGCTGGTCCACTACTCAAAATCTTAGACTAACCGGTCGAGTCACACGTAGATGGTCCCAGGCCTAGATATGTAGTAGAGTGATCCCCACTCCCAATGAGCCCATCCCTTAGTATACTACCTCATGTAACTCCCGATATAAGTGCGATAGCATGCACGGTCCCCATGCAAACTGGGTCCTCTTTGTAATCATTTGCTCGATTACCTGACCCCAACCAATGGCAAGTCCATGCGATCGTCGATCTGGACATAGCAGCCCCCCAAAAATCCCTGATAGCACTACTGGTAATGGCTCATATAAGGCTGCTATATCGTCCCAGGCTATCGATCCATCATTAATGAAGACATCCTCATCAAAAAATCTATACACTGTTGTTGTCCCCCAAACTCGATCATAGCTCACCAGCTCTCCTCGAATAGGAATGTGCAGGATGTGCCATATATCCTCCAGTGTCACTCTCATCTCCCCTTGCGCTAAGCGAAACGTGCATGTCTCACTATGCCATCTCTCTGCCAATGTTGTGATCAACCCATGATTCGTTTGAATCACAGGCATATACATAACATCATATAGGCATGTCGCTACAATGCAATCCACCTTGGCCTCTGTCAATCGATCGCGCAGCACCTATGTGGCAGGATACCTCTCACACATCTGTAAGACGTGAAGATCATCCTACACACATGCATCACCCATCATCATCAGTTGTTTTATCTCAAACTTTCTTAAGTTTAAACCTAGACTATCAACAAATACTTTGATCAAGTATCTTCAGGTCTCAATAGGTAAGTAATCATGACACGCCTAGACTTCAACAAACATTCATCCTAATGACCTAAGTCTCATCAAGGCTGCTGTGGTTCAAAACAACTCTCACCTCACAATTTCATCCATCCATCATTGGCATCAGGTGATTATTCTTCAAACACATTGGGACATCTATTTTCCTACACAAAAGCGCTAAAACAACTATACAATAGCGCTACTTCACAACAATAGCGATCAATCAACCACTCAATAGCACTAAACAAGAAAAAATGCTAAAGCTGCTATACAATAGCGCAACTTTTGACAACAACACTAAAGCCACTATGAAATAGCATTATATCAGCACAATAGCGCTAATTTAGTTGACAATAGCGCCAAAACACAGTTTTAGCGCTATTGTGTTGACTCAACTTGGATTAAGCAAAAAACATACCAAAAATGCATGAAATCCAAAAATTCAAATTCACATACCGCTGGTCCGTAGTCATCTAGTTGCTGGAATTGTTGGACTCGCTCTAAACGGTGCTCTGCTATGGGAACCAACATCCTAACTACTGCTTGCTCTTCCAAAAGTTCACTTCCAGAGCTCAATTTTCACTATGGACGTGAATACAAATGAACTTATTTTCACTCCTTCCTCCCCATATATACCCTTCGCCGTAACTCTAATTTTCCCCCGCTCACCACCGTGGTCCATGTGAACTTCCCGAGCCTCCCATTTCTCCATTTTATTTCCATTTTCTTCTATTTTTCACCAGTATTGTTAAAATCTTCTCTTCTACCACCATGCCAATTTTCATTCTTTTTCGAGAGATCTCTCGATTTTTCAAAAAAAATTGACCCATCTCTCGAGGGGCATACCACCCATTAAATTAATATTTTATGGTGCATATTTCTTCACACCTATTTCTCTTTCTTTGAAATGACACGATAAACTATACCGTTTCACAGAGGGGCAAATGTAGTCACATAAATCTGCCCATTTTCATTAAATGAATATTTGCTATTTATTTGATTAAAAACCCACTAGTCATCAGTTAATTAAATTAATATTTAATTAATTTATCTTCAAACATTCTCCTATTAATTAAATAAATTATTGAATTTATTTTAATTAATTTACCAAACCAAATTCACAATCAATTAAATGAATAAATTCTATTTAGTTCATTTAATCCCCTTTCTTCTTTTAAATAAATTAAATAAAACATTTATTTAATTCATTTATTCCCCCCCCTGCTTGCATTTTCCTACAAATGCAATTTGCAACCACAAGTTGAAATAAATTAATTTTATTTTAATTAAAATCCTATTTTCCCTCACCCACCAAATCCACTTGCACTCCTAAACCCCCTTCTAGATTCTTCTAACCCCTTCCTAAATTAGCCTAATCCATCCCCTAATTATTGTCACATTCCTCAGCAACTTGAAGTCACTTCTCAAAGACTTCAAAGTCTTTGAAAAACATTAAAATCTTTGTGTGTTCAACAAATTAACCTCTAAAGTCTTCCAAACCACTTATGGCTCTTACATGACCATTTATGGTTAACCCCTAACTCAACCATCATGTGACTCATGTGTCTCCTCAAGCATTTATTGCTTTGACCATGGTTATCCCTTTAACCTTTTGCACAAGAATTTATCCATTGGATAAAAGCTTTATTCTTTGAATAAAGAATTTATTTACTCAACCCAACCTTGACTTGAACTCCCAAGTTAACCCTCAGGTCATGTCAAGCATTTAATGCTTCTTCCCTCTCCTCTCAACTCATCTCATGTTGACACTTGTCATCCTGGGATTGGGTTGAAAGCCCTCACATGGATTGAATATCATATAATCCTGATCCTTGTTGAGATTACTCAATCTCAACCATCCATTGCTCCATTTTTCTTATAAATAGAGCCCATTTCTTCATAATCTAGATCCTGAAAACTTGTATGCATCTAAGTTAGAGAGAATTTTAGAGATCATTTAACATATTTTAGTCATATTCACTCTTTTGGTTAAAATTAACAAATAGCATTTAGATAACTCATCTTTCTTTGGTTATTAAGCTTGCATTTGCATACTTTTCATAATCATCTACAATCTTGAACCTCCATAAGGCATCCATAGTGCAAAAAGTTGTCGAGAGCTACACTAATTTGGAACTTGGAGAGGAGAGGAACAAGGGAGAAGGAGCTAAGAGCATGGTAGAAGGATTTTGGAGATTGATAACTCAATGATGAACCACTAGTACCAAACCAGTACTGAGAGGGGGGGGGGGGTGAATCAGTACAAACACAAAGACAATCCAAAACTAGTTTGATAGAAAATACTTCAAATGATTGATAAATAGGGATACCGGTAAAAGAGAGTGCAACTGGTAACATCGATTATAGCTCAATCAGTCATGAACCGGTCACTCAATAAGCTTTTCTCTTAGCTCAATACCACATTATCATTATATTCTCATGCATAAACTAGTAAACTTAACCATCAAATCTTCACAACAGTGAGCTCAATATGTTTTATAGACAGACATAAAACATAGAACCTTCATGTGCTTAACAGATAAAACAAAGCATCACAAGACAAAAGCATTACACATGACACACATATTTTTCACGTGGAAACCCAATTGGGAAAAACCACAGTGGGGATGAATACCCACAAGCTGCTTTTTAAACTCTTTAGAAGTTCGCTTTGTTAGGAGCCTTGTTTGGTTAAGGACATTACAATAGGTTCTGGTAGGAACCGATCTTATTAAGGATCACCTGGTTAAGGGATACCCGATTAAGGGTTAAACCTGGTAGGGTCACCTTGTTAGAGGATTTTAAGAACTCAATAGTTGAAAGGATCTCCTAAGCTTATCTAGCTTCTCAGAACTCATTAGCCTCAAATTACCCAGTTAAGGGATTTGAAACAAGCCGGTTAAGACCACCCGATTTAAGGGATTTTGAGTCAAGCTAGTTAAGGCTACCCTGTTAGGGGATTTTACAACTATTGAAGTGGTTAGGGATCAATAGGTATTACAATGATCTATTAACAACACTCAATGCTAATGCAGATCCATTTAGGCTCCTCTTTTCCTTCTGCACATTCACTTTGCAGGTATCTCTCCTCTCCTTTGGTCTGGCAAGAATCACGTATCACTTTCCTTGGATACACACTCACAACTTTTGCCAACAACCTCAGACAAAAACCCAACATCGACCTTATAAGAAACGGGTTGGTAGAAAAAGCCCTAAACCCTAAACCTGTTAGGTTGAGAAATTCAAACGGTTTGATCATGACCATTGAATCATACTGCATTAAATGCACCAGTCTTGAATCAATCTCAAGACATTCTCCATTGTCCATTATCCACTGTTTTCATGGCGGCTGATAACCCATCACGCGTTATCACCATTTGATAGACTTTGCATATTCCCAAGGTAGATAGGAATAGTCATCTTCATGCAAGATCCTTCACGCACACAGAGCTTATGTGGCAACATGATCTATCCTCTATTATACTACTAACTCATCACACAAAGATCACCGATTGAGTCACATAGACTTGAGGTACTCCAACTAGAAACCCCGAAGTAGAAGCTGCCTACCAACCAGTAGTCATACAGTGCTTCCATGTGCCGGTTCCCATAACTACATGCCAGTTCACTTTGAACAAATATGCCACTTGACTTTGGCATATAACCGGTTCACACATATGTCGGTTCCTCTCTCTTCACTTATCACATGTGCCAGTTCACACTATGTCTCATATTGACATCAATGACAACATACAATATCATTATGTCTTCATGCTGGTTCACATAAGGCTCATGCCAGTTCACATAATGCCAACAATCTCCCCCTTTGGCATTGATGGCAATATACAAAAGATATATTCTCTGCTTCACATCTTCTCCCCATTTGCTACAAATATCTTTTCACGTCACTCCTTCTCCCCCTTTGACAACAATGCCAAAGTGGAGGTACAATCATCACTGTTTCATCATGCTGCTCCCCCTGAGGAGTAGCATCCATAAACACACCAATCAACCAAAGATTTGTCTTTTTAGTACCTGACTAATGTGGAACAATCACTTTTAGTTCACCTCCTGAAGGGGCAATACCCCTAATTCACCTCTCTAATGCACAAATGTTGTCTTTGGAAGAGGCTTGGTGATTATGTCTGCTAATTGCTCCTTACTGGACACATACTCCAGTGCAATCTCTTTATTCTGAAATTTTTCCCTCAAGAAATGATACTTAAGCTCAAAATGCTTGGTTCTAGAATGTAAAACCAGATTCTTTGATATATTGATAGCACTTGTGTTATCACAGAATATACTTACTGGTTCAGATACAGGGATCTTCAAGCCTTCCAGTACATGCTTCATCTAGATTGTCTGAGTACAGTTCATGAAAGCTGCAACATACTCTACTTCCGCTGTAGACTAAGAGATGCAACTCTACTTTTTACTCATCCATGAGACCAGTCTACCACTGAGAAAGAATGCACCACCGGTTGTGTTCTTTCGGTCATCCACATTACCAGCCCAATCAGCATCTGTGAATACTTTCAGATTGAATTTATTGCTATATGGGTACCACAATCCATAGTCAACTGTTCCCTTCAGATACCTAAGAATCCGCTTGACTGCACTCAAGTGAGATTCTCTTGGACTCTTCTGGAACCTTGCAGTGAGGCCAACAACATGTGCAATATCCAGTCTGCTATGCACTACATAATGCAACTTACCAATCATTGATTGGTATTCCTTCTCATCAACCAGTTCAGAATCATCCTCCTTTGTCAATTTGCAACTGGTCACCATCGGTGTACCAACCGGTTTGCTATCTTCCATGCCAAAAGTCTTCAACACTTCTTTGACATATTTGAACTGAGTGATGAAGATTCCATCTTTCATCTACTGGATCTGCAGTCTAATGAAGAACTTAATCTCCCCTATGAGTGACATCTCAAACTCTTTCTTCATCTCATCGGCAAACTCATGACTCATCTTGTCATCTCCACCAAAGATGATGTCATCAACAAAAACTTCACAGATCAGAATCTGATCTCCTTTAGACTTCAAGTAGATATTGCTATCTTCACTTGTTCTCTCAAATCCAATCTTCACAAGATGGGAATGTAGGTGCTCATACCATGCCCTAGGTGCTTGCTTTAGACCATATAATGCTTTATGTAGCCTACATACCATGTCACTGTCTTCAGATAGGGCAAAACCATCTGGTTGCTCAATATACACCTCCTCGTCAAGTACACCATTTAGGAATGCAGATTTTACATCCATTTGATATACCTTGAACCTCTTAAAAGCTGCATATGCAAGAAGCATACGAACTCCTTCCAATCTAGCTACAGGAGCAAAGGTTTCCCCATAGTCTTCACCTTCTTCTTGAGCATATCCTTTGCATACCAGTCTGGCTTTATTCCTAATCACTGTGCCATCCTCATTCAACTTATTTCTAAACACCCATTTGGTGCCAATGACATTTTTATGCTCTGGTCTGGGTACCAAGGACCATGTACCATTTTTCTCTATCTGATCAAGTTCTTCTTCCATTGCCTTGATTCAGTCTTCATCTTTATGAGCCTCTTTGAATGACTTAGGCTCAAATTCAGAGATCATAAATGAGTTTTCTTTGATTTTTCTTCTAGTAAGGATTCCTGCATCCTTATCACCTATGATTTGCTTGGGATCATGATTCAACTTGACATACCGAGGAATGGTCTTAACTGGTTCTTCTTGCTTTTCTTCTTCATCCTCATCTTCATCAGTATTAGCATTCACTGGTTTAGGAACACTATTATTGGTACTAGGTTGACTGACAACTGATTCCCAGAAGGTTGCAACTGGTTCATTTACAACTTGCTCACTGCCAGTTTCCTCAGTCTTCTTAGAAGATTCATCAACTCTTACATTGATGCTTTACATAATTCTCTAAGTCCTATTGTTGTAGCACTTGAAAGCTTTACTCTTGGTGGAATATCCTAGAAATATTCTTTCATCACATTTAGCTTCAAATTTGCCTTGATGTTCACTCCTCTTGATGTAATAGTTGCTGCCAAATACCTTAAAGTATTTAACCATAGGTGTCTTACCAGTCCAATACTCATAAGGATTTTTGTCCTTGCCCTTTTTGATAAGTACCCAGTTCATAGTGTAGACTGCAGTGCTCACCGCTTCTCTCCAAAAGGTGTGAGCAACCTTTCCTTGGATCAACATGGTTCTAGCTACTTCAACCACAGTCTGGTTATTCCTCTCTGCTAGACCATTCTGTTGTAGAGTCCAGGGGGCAGACAGCTGTCTCTTGATGCCAAATTCTTCACAATACTTGTTGAATTCACTAGAAGTGAATTCCCCTCCTTGATCAGTTCTGAGACATTTGATCCTTTTATCGCTTTCCTTCTCCACTAATGCTTTGAAAGCTTTGAATTTCCCAAAAGCTTCAAACTTTTCTTTCAAGAATGTGACCCGCATCATTCTTGAGTAGTCATCAGTGAGAATCATGAAGTACCTATCACCCTGCACACTTCTAGTTTTCATAGGACCACATAAATCAGTATGCACAAGATCAAGCAAGTTGTCAGCAATGAAAGATTTACCTTTAAAGGTTGAGGAAGACATTTTCCCCAATTGACATTCTCTACACAAGGTATTATCCAGTTTGCTCAGCACCGGCAACCCTCTAATTGCCTTGATCTTACTAGCCTTCACAATGCTATCAAAGTTCACATGGCAGAACCTCCTATGCCATATCCATCTATCATCAAGCTTAGCCATAAGACATGAACTTATATTTGCATTCAGATGAAATAGGCTACCTTTAGTTTGCATGCCGGTGGCTACCAATTTGCCATCTTTACCTTTGATTCTGCAAACTCCATTCTTGAATTGCAGAGTGAGACCACTGTCATTTAGCTGGGCAACACTTAGAAGGTTGTGTCTGAGACCATCAACCCAGTACACATTGTCAGCACTACTCTTTCCATTCAAAGAGATGGACCCTCTGCCTTTGACCATGCATGGTGCATCATTGCCAAAGCGAACCACAACACCATCATACTCCTCTAAGGATAGAAACTTGCTCCGGTCACTAGTCATATGGTGAGAACAGCCACTGTCAATGATCCACTCATTGGAATCATCAAATCGGGAGACAAGAGCCTTCTTGTCTGCCACATCTTCCTTTACAACAACAAATATAATATCTTCATTCTCTTCATCTTCTGATTCCTCATCTGTGATACCTTCATCAACTACCACAAAACAATTTCTCCAGTTTCCTCCTTTGAATTTCTTGAACCTTTCTGATTTATCCTTGTTGTCACTATTAGGACAGTTCATAGCAATATGTCCTATCCGATTACAGGAGAAACATTTCAAAGGAGGCTTACCTTTGTATTTACAAGTCCCTTTTGGAAATCTCCTAGCAAGAAGAGCTTCAAATTCCATCAAAAACTCTTCATCCTTCATTTCTCTATTCTGATTAGGTTCCCCACTAGTACTAGCCTCTTTTCCTTTTTTGTATGGTATAACAGAAGCTTTAAAAGTTGATTCTATCTTTTGAATACTACCATCAAAACTATACAGCTCATAGGCTATCAACTTGCCAATGATGGAGTCCAAGGACGCCTTAGACTTGTCTATTGATCTTAGCTCCTGAATAGTAGCAACCCTTATTGCATAGACTGACAACAGGGATCTCAAGACTTTACTTACCACAATGGAATCTTCTATTTTGCCACCTGCACTCTTTATTTCTCCAACAACTATTTTGATTCTTATTCCATACCGCTGAATGGTCTCTCCTTCAATCATCCGCATGTCTTCAAACTTTCCTCTCAAGCTCTCTTCCTTAGCCTGTTTTACATGCTCATCACCACCATAGATATTTTCAAGAGCATCCCATACCTCTTTGGGATTTGTCTTATTTTGAACATCAATAAACTCAATGTCAGATAGACTACTGATGAGGGCTTCCATGACTTGCACATTTTCTTGTATCTCTCTCTTTTGGTCATCAGTGAGAGTATCGGTAGGAACAATATATACATTTTGAACATAACTCCAGTGTTGAACACCCATGCTTTTGATGAATATCTTCATCCTGTCTCTCCATATACCAAAGTTTTCCCTATTGAACTTTGGGCCTTCCCTCTTCATCATTTGGCTAGGATCTTTTCCTCAAGCAGTTAAGCTTACAACACAGAGGACTTGGAGCATTCTGATACCAATTGATAACTCAATGATGAACCAGTAGTACCAAACCAGTACTGAGAGGGGGGGGTTAATCAGTACAAACACAAATACAGTCCAAAACCGGTTTGACAACAAATACTCCAAATGACTGATAAATAGGGATACCGATAAAATAGAGTGCAACCGATAACATCCAGTATAGCTCAATTAGTCATGAACTAGTCACTCAATAAGCTTTTCTCTTAGCTCAATACCACATTATCATTATATTCTCATGCATAAACTAGTAAACTTAACTGATGCCTTCCTAAATGGACAAGGTTAGCCAATGACAAACAACACACAAAAGACCAAAAGATCGTTAGTGTTAGTCAATCAAAAACTAATCTAAAAAGACATACCAAGAGAGACACTAAAAACATGCTAATATATCTAACTAATGAAATAAAGATAAGGAGACATCTCCAAATGCCTCTTAGCATGTTCTTAGCTCCTTCTCCCTTGTTCCTCTCCTCTCCAAGTTCCAAAATAGTGTAGCTCTCAGTAGCTTTTTGCACTATGGATGCTTATGGAGGATTGAGATTTGAGTATTTTGCTTCAAATGGGAAATGAAAAACTAAAATACTAGATGCTCTTAAAATGATTGATTTTAACTAAAATAACAAAAGATATTAGTTAATTATGCTAAAATGCTCTCTTAAAATGCCTATAGCTTAAATGCATACAAGTTTTTCAGGATTTGGATTATGAAGAAATGGGCTCTATTTATAGGAAAAATGGAGCAATGGATGGTTGAGATTGAGAAATCTCAACAAGGGTCAGGATTGAATGATTTCAAATCCATGTGAGGGCTTTCAACCCAATCCCAGGATGACAAGTGTCAATGTGAGATAGGTTGAGAGGGGAGGGAATAAGCATTAAATGCTTGATATGACCTTGGGAGTTAAAGTCAAGGTTGGTTGAATGAATAAACTCTTTTTTCAAAGAATAAAGCTTTTATCAAATGGATAAACTCTTGTGCAAATGTGAAATGGATGGATATAGTCAAAACAATAAATGTTTGGGGGGACAAGTTTGAAATAACCATAAATGGTTATGTAAGAGCCATAAATGGCCATGTAAGAGCCATTAGTGGTCTTGGAAGACTTTGGGGGTTAATTTGTTGAACACACAAAGCATTAAATGTTTTTAAAAGACTTTGGAGTCTTTGAGAAGTGACTTCATTTTGCTTAGGAATGTGACAATAATTAGGGGATGGATTAGGCTAATTAGAAAGGGTTTAGAAGAATCTAGAAGGGGATTAGATTTTTGCAAGTGGATTTGGTGGGTGAGGGAAAATAGGATTTTATTAAGATAAAAATTCATTTATTTCAATAAATGTGTGCAAGTTGCATTTGTAGGAAAATGCAAGTGGGGGGGGGATAATGATTTAAATAAATGTTTTTATTTAATTTATTTAAAAGAGGAAAAAGGGGATTTAATTAAATAAATAGATTTTATGTATTGAATTGATTGGAATTTGATTTAATGAATTAATTAAAATAAATTGAATAATTTATTTAATTAATAGAAGAATGTTTGGGGATGAATTAATTAAATATTAATTTAATTAACTGGTGGCTAGTGGATTTTTAATCAAATAAATAGCGAATATTTATTTAATTAAGCTGGACAGATTTGTGTGACTACATTAACCATCAAATCTTCACAATAGTGAGTTCAATATGTTTTATAGACAGGCATAAAACATAGAACCTTCATGTGCTTAACAGATAAAACAGAGCATCACAAGACAAAAGCATTACACATGACACACATATTTTTCACGTGGAAACCCAACTGGGAAAAACCACGGTGGGGATGAATACCCACAAGATGCTTTTTGAACTCTTTAGAAGTCCACTCTGTTAGGAGCCTTGTCTGGTTAAGGACATTACAATAGGTTCTGGTAGGAACCAATTCTATTAAGGATCACCTGGTTAAGGGTTAAACTCAGTAGGGTCACCTTGTTAGAGTATTTTAAGAACTCAATAGCTGAAAGGATCTCCTAAGCTTCTCTAGCTTCTCATAACTCATTAGCCTCGAATTACTTGGTTAAGACCACCTGATTTAAGGGATTTTGAGTCAAGTCAGTTAAGGCTACCCTGTTAGGGGATTTTACAACTGTTGAAGTGGTTAGGGATCAATAGGTATTACAATGATCTATTAATAGCACTCAATGCTAATGCAGATCCATTTAGGCTCCTCTTTTCCTTCTGCACATTCACTTTGCAGGTATCTCTCCTCTCCTTTGGTCTAGCAAGAATCACGTATCACTTTCCTTGGATACACACTCACAACTTTTGCCAACAACCTCAGATAGAAACCCAACATCGACCTTATAGGAAACATTCAGGTCGGTAGCAAAAACCCTAAACCCTAAACCTGTTAGGTTGAGCAATTCAAACAATTCAATCATGACCATTGAATCATACTGCAATAAATGCACCAGTCTGGAATCAATCTCAAGACATTTCCATTGTCCATTATCCACTGTTTTCATGGCGGCTAATAACCCATCATGCGTTATCACCATTTGACAGACTTCACACATTCTTGAGGTAGATAGGAATAGTCATCTTCATGCAAGATCCTTCACGCACATAGAGCTTACATGGCAACACGATCTATCCTCCATGATACTGCTAACTCATCATACAAAGATCACCAATTGAGTCACACAGACTTGAGGTACTCCAACTGGAAACCCCAAAGTGGAAGCTGCCTACCAACCAGTAGTGATACAGTGCTTCCATGTGCCGGTTCCCATAACTACATGCCGGTTCACTTTGAACAAATATGCCGCTTCACTTAGGCATATAAACTGGTTCACACATATGCTGGTTCCTCTCTCTTCACTTATCACATGTGTCGGTTCACACTATGTCTCATATTGACATCAATGACAACATACAATATCATTATGTCTTCATGCCGGTTCACATAAGGCTCATGCCGGTTCACATAATGCCAATAGATATGCCTTGTTATATTTACTTCCATAGTTAAATATTTTGTCATGTTTTTAGTGTCTCTTTTGATATGCCCGCTTAGATTAGTTTTTGGTTGATTAACACTAAAATTTGCCTTTGTTTCTTATGTTTTTGTGTGTTATACGACCACAGGTTTTAGTCTAACCCTTGTCCATTTTGTAGACCATCAAATATCTTCAGACTTAATCTTGACAATTGATTCCTGCCACCTCACCCCTGGCCTTGGAAAATCCTATAAATAGACCTCATTTTAGAGTTCAAAGTATCCCGAATCCCTCTCATTTGTATTCAAGTATTGTTACTATGGGCAAATAACATTTAAGCATTGTTATCATGATCAATTTTAGCTTAAATCTAGCTTATTTCTAGCTTAATTTGCTTATCATCTAGCTTAATCTCATCATTTATAGTTTAAATGCATCATCATTATCATCTTAAATCCTCCATCTAGGTGTAGTCAAGTCACTGGAATCGCTAACCATATCTAAGAGTAATTTTATACTCGCATTTATTAGGAGGGGATAGATCGATTAGCCATGATTTCATATGTCTTTGTTTATATTTGCTAATCATGCTTGTAATGATATATTGAGTGTTTTTGTGTTGTAGCTACAGGTACACAAGTCCACACTTCACAGATACACGACACCTTCCATTTGAGAATATCTTTTACAAACCAATCTAGCTTTGTTTCTTACAACTTTACCATCTCCATTTAGTTTATTCCTAAAAACCCGTTTAGTTCCAATAACATTCTTATTTTTAGGCCGAGGAACTAAAGCCCAAGTCTCATTCTTCTCTATCTGATCTAATTAATCTTCCATAGCCTTTAACCAATGTTTATCTTTACAAGCTTCAATAAAAGATGTCGGTTCAATTTGAGAAATAAGGCATACCTCTTCATTTGCTAGTCTTCTTCTTGTCATAACTCCCTTGTTCCTATTTCCAATGATTTGATCTTTAGAATGATTTAATCTTACATACCTTGGTGTCTTCTGAACTTCAAGTTCACTAATCTGATAATCAATCATAGTTGAATTTTTTGATTGTACCGGTGTAACTATCTTAGTTTCCTATACCGGTTGAGGCATTGCCGGTTCAATTATGATCATTTCCACTGCCAATTCCCTATCATATGATATAGATTGATTTCTATATTGCTCATCCACTTTCACATTAGTGCTCTCCATAATTTTTTGCAATCTTTTGTTATAACATCTATATGCTTTGCTTTGAATTGAATAACCTAGAAATATCCCTTCATCAAATCTAGGATCAAACTTTCCAATTGAATCATCCCTTTTGATATAACATTTACTTCCAAAAATTCTGAAATATTTAACAGTAGGTATATGTCCAACCCATAATTCATAAGGGGTCTCACTGGTTTCACCTTTGAGGTGAACTCTATTGAATGTGTAGACTGTTGTACTCACTGCTTCTGTCTAATAGATGTGAGGCAATTTGGCTTCCATCATCATAGATCTTGCTGTATCCAAAGTGGTTTTGTTCTTTCTTTCCACAACTCCATTCTACTAAAGAGTCCTAGGTGCAGATAATTGTCTCCTAATTCCATTTATCTCACAATACCGATTAAATTTATGAGAAGTGAACTCACTGCCTTGATATGATCTTAGACATTTGATTTTCAATCCAGGTTCTATTTCTACCTTTTCTTTAAATATCTTGAATTTCTCAAATGCTTCAAACTTCTCCCTAAGAAAAGTCACCCACATCATCCTAGAATAGTCATCAATTATAAGCATAAATACCTATCACCTTGAAAGCATCTAGTCCTTGCAGGACCACATAAGTCGGTGTGAATCAAATCAATTACATCATTAGATTTACCATGTATGCTCTTAAAAGAAGTTCTAACTTATTGACATTCCTTACATACCAGATTATGAGGCTTCATAATCTTAGGTATATCTGTAACTGCCTTAGTTGAGCTGATCTTAGCAATACAATCAAAATTAACATGACACAACCTCTTATGCCATAACCAACTCTCATCAATATGAGAAATCAAACATGTCTTATTACCAGTGTTCAAGTGAAATATATTATCTCTAGTCTGAATACCGGATGCAATCTCCAAACTAGTTTTGTTAATGATTTTGCATTTTCTATCTTTAAACTAAAGTTGGAAACCCTTGTCCACCAATTGACTAACACTCAAAAGATTATGCTTTAAACCTTCTACATCATAGACATTATCAGTGTTATTCTTTCCATCCAAAGAAATAATACCTCTATCTTTGATCATAATGCTTTATCATCTCCAAATCTGACTTGATCGCCACTGTATTCTTGCAGGGACAAAAAAATTCTTTTATCTCCAGTCATATGATGTGAGCATCCACTATCAATTACCCATTCATCCTTATCTTCAACTTTTGTTGCCAAGGCCTTTTCTTCATTCTCTAAATCTAGTGTCGGTTCATCTTCCTTTAAAGCATAGAACACCCATTCATTTCCATTGTCAGAACCACTAGTAGAGTCTTATGCCAGTTCATCCCTAGAGTCATCACTTACTCCTTCCTCATCCGCTATGTAGCATTGTTTATTTTTCTTGAATATATATCTATTTTGGTTAGGCTTAAATGATTTCTTAACTCTCTCTTCAAATATTTCATTCCTTTCAGGACATCTAGATGCAAAATGACCAATCTTATTACATGCAAAACATTTAAAATGTGCCTTTCATTCATACTTACTTCATGTCAATCATTTAGGTACTCTTCTAGCAAATAGGGCTTCAAGTTGCTCAAATAATTCATCTTCTTTACTCATATCTTCCAATTCCTTTGCATATAAGGCTTTCCAATCACTCTTGCCAATAGATGATGATGCATGAAAAGCAGGTTTAGATTTTGCAGCTCCAGAAGATCCAAATTCTTTAAGCTCAAAAGTAGATAATTTACCAATCAGAGTGTCTCTATTAACTGAAGTGTTTTCCATTGTTCTTAACTCATTAATTGAAGTTCCCTTCATCTTCTAAGCTAGTGGAAGGGATCTCAAGACTTTGGAAACTATTTCATCTTCACTCAGAGATCCTCCAAAACATTGAATTCCCATAACAATCTCATTTACTCTTTCCATAAATACAACAATTCTTTCATTATCTTCCATCATCAAGTTTTCATATCTTACCTGGTAACCATCAAGTTTAGCAATTTCAATAGTAGGATCACCTTCATTTAGAGTTTTCAATTTATCCCACATAACCTTTTCCGATGATTTATCAGTTAATCCCATGATTTTCTGATCAGTAAGTGCACACAAGAGGGCTTCTCTAGCTTTGCAATCATTTTTAATTTTCTTGTCCAGGTCAATAGGATCAAGATTGCCAAATGTTGGATCATAAGTTTGTAATTTATCCTGCATAACCTTTGTAGATGATTTATCAGTCAATCCCATAATCTATTGATCAATAAGTGCACATAGGAGGGCTTTTCTAGCTTTGCAATCATTCTCAATATTTTTATCCGTCTGCAGGAGCATGATTGCTAGATGCCAGATCATAAGGTGTGTATCCTATCTTAGTGATCTCCCAAATATCCTTTCCAAGACATCTAAGATGAGTCTCCATTCAAATTTTCCATATCCCATAATTTGTTCCATCAAGCTTAGGGATTTCTCTTCTGAAAATAGTTACTGGTGGATTAGAAGTATTAGCTACCATAAGATCTACCTCAAGTGGATAAGCTTCTTTAAAAGAGGACCAAAGCTCTGATACCAATTGTTAGGATAACCAGTGAATAACTAAGAAGGGGGGGGTGTGAATTAGTTGTTAACATATTATATCAATTAATCTACTTTACAACCTTAACCAGAGAATATAAACATTACTACATTACTGACTAGAATAGCAAAAATAGATACCGGTAAGCAATGCAACTTAACAATAAAATAGATAATCAACATAATGCAACCATACCACATAACACCATGATTTGTACATGGAAAACCAGGAAAGGGAAAAACCACGGTGGGAAGCCTACCCATAGTCAGATGATACCTTTGCAAAAAGTATGTGATACAATGAGGGGCCTCCACATGCAGGAAGGCACACTGCCTAGAGCATACTTCTCATTACAAAAGAGACTCACTAACTACAAAGAGGTTATAACCACCTCAAGATAAATGGACAACAATTCAATAGAGTGAACTGCCAGAGATAACATCTATCATGCCTGATTACAGTCCCGGTTAAGCTCAATACTGGAGGCCTTTGATCTCTTCCTTAATACCAATTCGATCACCTTTGATCGACCAAATCTCCTTTGCATATGATATTACATTCCATGGCCATGATACATTTTCCATTGAGATCTTACACCATTTTATACCAACCCTAATGCCTAAACCAATTAGGTCGGCCACCTAAAAGATATTACAATAACATTATTACATAAATCCATATTACAATGATATGCCATGTCGACTTAAGACCAAAACAACAATAACCAATCCATAAATCATCTTGAAAAATCTCGGTAACATGTAGAGTATAGGTTAACATGATATTGATCCATAACCTAGATAGGTACCAGATGTATTCTAGGTCAACCATGCCAAAGCAATGTCAAGTAGTTGAATTACGATCAAAGAAAATCTTCAGCATCCTGAAATCCATCTAGAAGCCGCACCAACACCACTTATGCATCTTGTCAAGATTCCTTAATGAAAGCTATGCTGGTTAAACCTTAAACCAATGCCAGTATGGGTTTACAAGAGTGTATGATAGCATCTAATTACCAAGTCAATACCAACTGACCAAAACATGCTCCAAAAGAATGTAACACATAAAATCAAACATACTCCATAGATCCAAACATGCCGAATGTGTCCAACAGATAGTCTCTTCTATCGGTAACACTAGATCTTCTACCGGTAACCAAAACCTATCTACTGGTAACAACTAGTTCTAGTATCCAACCAAAATAGCTGGTGTTGACATCAATGAAAAAATATCAAGGCAACACATAATCAATTCATCCATAATGTCAACATAAATAGGGAAAGACTATTGGCATTTGATGATCCGGTGATGCTCTGGCAAAGACTAATGGTTCTTGATGCTTACAAATTCTTATAAGTTGTCATTGATGGCAACTCATCCTATAGATCTGATCCGGTATCAAGTTTTGGCTAATGGGATGTCTTGGATAAAGTATTCCTGGATTAAGACTATCAGTGCAGTTCAGTATACAATTTTGTGATCATTCTGATTTTCGGTGAAGCAAGTTTTGGTTTCAGTGATCAGTAATTAGTTGGTTGGGTATATGAAGCAAATTATCATGACAATCTACCATCTAGTGTTAATTCCTATGCTTGTTTGAAGATTTGGTATTCGATAGAGCAGTAAAGAAAAGTATTCTTCATGTTTGGTGGTGTATCGTGTGTCTAAATTATTTAAGTAGATTCTAATGAATGGACATGTGTTTGGGGTGATATGTGAGACCTATAGGAAGCATGGGATCTTATATTTTGGTTCTATAATATGGTTCGGTAATAGATCTAACCCGACTTGCAGCTACACATTTCACATTTTGATAATTGGTGAAGCTGACTTGTAGAAAATTAATTTTTGTATGTGTGGATATATAAGATCGATTTAGATGATGCATTTGGTGTGATATGTGATGTGGTAGACTATTTTCAAGCGATTGAGTGTAGTTTCACATGCACATCTTTACCTTGGTTGATCCGGTAAGTAGTTGTAGAGAAGATAAGCAGATCAGTTACAGTGGATCATTTTGAACTTAATCGGAACTAATTTTTGGCATAATCAAATGCTATTTTCCAATTCACTACTTGTTGTAATCAATTTGGAATCTCTTGTAAGGCAATGAGCCTTCCTTCGGGGTTGTTTCCCTTTTTTTGTAACTTTAGCAGTAAGCTCTAGGTAGTGTACCTGAATGCAAGTGCATTCCCCTTATTTAATATTGTTATGGTTGCATGGTTACTTGTTTTATGTTTCTTCACTTTTCTTTCTTTGCAGTTCATTCGGTGGTTGAAGAATAAGCATAACAAGTTTGAAATTTGTAGAACACTAATTCACCCCTCCTCTCAGTATTCATTAATTTCAACAATTTATATCAGAGCCTAGTTACTCTGAGGAAGCCTAACAACTTGAGGAAGGTTTGGGAGATTGAATAAATGGATTCTAGTTTGTAGAGACAACTTTGTGTGTCACTTGAGGATCTTGATGCAACAAGAAATGAAATAAGTTCATTAAAGAGAAACTTGAGTGTAGCTGAAGACTTCATTAAGGATTTGAGAGAATAAGTCAACACTTCAAGAGACAAGAGGAAAGAGTTGATGGACAAGCTGAAGGAGAAACAAGAGAAAAGCATTGGAGACCAAAGAAAAACTAATGAATGTGAAAAGTTTTCTAGAGAGAATGCTATATTGAAGAATGAGATGCAATACATTGTGATAAAGTTGACTAAAGAGATTGATTACTACAAGAAGAATAAAGAAATTTTGACTCAATCATTGAAAGACAGATCAGATGAATGCTACAAACATACTTATGAGAATGATCAATTGAAGCTTGAGTTGATGCAATCAAGGAGTGATGGGCAAGAACTTGAAAGAAAGATTGTTGCCTTAAGAGATGAACTTGCTACTGCAAATGAATACAAAGACAAATTTAACTCTAGCTCAACAAGGCTTGATAAGATGATGGAAAATTAGAGACATGGAAAGTACACAAGAGGACTTGGATATGAGAAAGGAGAATCCTTTGGTTCTAGACAAAGCAATTCAAAGCATAATCATCAGAAGAGCAAGAATCCTCCAGTAAGACAACCTAATGCTTACAAATTGAATGGTAGATGTTATACTTGCAATAGATTCAGTCATATGGAAAATCAATGCAGAAGTAGGATGAATAATGGAATAATGAATAACATGATGAACAATGTTCCTACCTTTATCGGTCAATGTTTCAAATGCAATAATTTTGGACACAAGTCAAACATGTGCAAAATGATGAATAAATTTTGAAATAAGAGATGTTTTGCATGTGGGATGTTTGGACATATGTATAGCCAATGTAGGAAGAGACCAAATCAGATGAATTTCAAATCTATGCATAAAAATATTGTTTGTCATGTATGCAATAAGCCAGGCCACATTGCAAGGTATTACAGAAGCAAGAATAATGATCCGATAAATAAAGGCAAATCAAATAAGAAAGGAAAAGAAAAAGTAATTGAAATTATAAATCAACATAAGAAAATGTGGGTTAAGAAAGAAGATTCCAATGTGCAGAATGGCTCCACATCTGAATCCGATGATGAAACCTCATCTGGTAACTAGGGCTTTTTGGCCTTAGAGGTTTACCTAGAGATTCATAGAACCCCCTCTACGGTGATCTGTAATTGATTCTAAAAGGTTGCAGGAGGTTTAAATCATGTATTGAGATGTTATCCAAAAGATCTGATGAATATTTGAGGCTCCGATAAGAGATGTCATGAAAATCAGGTAATCAACTGAAGCATTTATTACAACACAGAATTAGGTTTTCAAAGGTTAAAAAGGAATTTCAAAGTTTTATTTCTCACAATGAGATTAAGAGAAAAGAGTAGTGCAACGAAGAGAGAAGATTTGGCGATCTAAATTGAGCTTGCAACAATCCAAAAGCAATTTATTTCCCCCAATTGAATCAAAAGATATTTATCTATTTCGTGAAGCTATCCATTTTCAAACATTAGATTCAAAATGGCATGAACATCTAGAATTGATACCCTGTTGGTTGTTGAGATTAAGGATAGGGATAGACCTATTTTTAAGAAACACCCCTTCAATTCTATCAAAGATGTTTCATAAGGAGCATTTTCTTTGGTACCCTGCAATGTTCTTTGTAATGAGGATATCAAGGCATACAGCCATTGTAATCTCGAGGAGCTTGCCAATACTGATTTGTTGTCCCTATACAACAAACATTTGGTGGACAACTTGGGAAACCTTAAAATAGAATATCAAAATCTGTAGGACAAGGATTTTGTGTAGTTCATCCATTTCCCATCATTTGATGAAGGTGAATGGATCTGGTAAGTCCTTAGTCAAGTCCATGATGAGTTCATGTGGCTAGATAGGCCCTATAAGGTCACTAAGTAGACAATTCAAGTTGTGACATGACTAAGTGCAACCAATGAAGTACCTGGTATGAGAAAGGTATCAAATAATAGTATAAAAGATACTTCTGATTCCCAGTTTGACAACAAAGTGATGCCTATCAATGACATCTTGGAGCATGATGTCAGATTTGCATCAATGGTGGTTAGTGGGATAATGGGAATTGGTGACACTACAATGAGAATATACATATTATGGGGCTATTTCAAGACCTTTCAGGCCTTTATGAAAGCTCGAGAAAGAATCCCTAAAGCCATTGTAGAGAAGTATGAGCAAACCATTTGTTTCATGGTTAACAAATATCAATGTTTAATGGAAGCTATTGAGCCAAGGACTATGTGGATCCTTCCCATGGGCTATGAAGTTGATGCAGTTACCCTTGATGTCTATGCTCAACACACATTGAGCTAGCCAATGGATGAAAAGGAAGAAACACTTGGTGATGAATAATGATGATCAGTAAATACTCAATAGATACTGAGAGGGGGGGTGGGGGGGGTGAATCAGTATAGACAAAAACTTCTTTAAATCACTTTAACTGCAAATACTGCACTTAACTAGTAAACAGTATCACCAATCTAAATTAGGGCACTACCAGTAAAACACAGTGAGACTATGAAAGACATAAACCGGTAGCACTTAGATCTCCACACAACCTAATATCTCATTTCCACTTCACCCATATGCATAAACAAGTAATACATCATTAGAAATAAAATTACCACTGGTTCAACATGCTTTACCACTTGACAAAAAATACTAAAGCATTAGATGAAAAAGCATCACACATGACACACTGATTTTTCACGTGGAAACCCAACTGGGAAAAACCACGGTGGGGATGAATACCCACAAGTTGTTCTTTGAACTCTTCTGAAGTCCGCTCTGTTAGGAGCCTAATTTGGTTAAGGACTTTACAATAGGTTTTGTTAGGAACTGATCCTTCTAGGGATCACCTGGTTAAGGGATGGCTAAATACCTGGTTAAAGGTTAGAACCCCGTTAAAGGTTACCTCGCAAGAGGATTTGAAGAACTCATTGATTTGAGCCACCCTATTAAAGGATTTTCACAAAGCCTGTTAAAGCTACCCGGTTAAGGAATTTTCCAACTATTGAAATGGTTAGAAGTCAATGGGTAATACACTAATCTGGTAACAACACTCAATGCCAATGCAAATCCAATTTAGTTCCTTTGCTTCTGCATTCACACTCTATAGGTATCAACACACTTCTCTGGTCTAGCAAGAATCAAGTATCTCTTCACTTGGATACACACATAACATTTGCCAACAACTTCATAATGCAAATCATCATCGACCTTATAGGAAATAGATAGGTTGGTAGCATAAACCCTAAACCCTAAAAATTTAGGTTATCAATACAGTCGGTCCAATCCTGACCATTCAAACATATTGCATTGAATAAACCAATCTTGAACAAATCTCAAGATGTTCTCCATCATTCGTTCTATGCCGCTTCTAAAAACTGATAACACATCATGTGTTCTCCACCGTTTACTGAGATTTCGCACATTCCCGAGGTAGATAGGATCAATCTTCTTCATGCAAGATCCTCAAGGAAATCCTTCACGTGCACAAGGCTGACTTGGCAACATGATTTGGTCTTCATTTCATATCTAACCCATAATAAGATGTCACCAGTCAAATCTCATAGACTTGAAATGCATCCACCAGAAACCCTGAAGCTGAGACTACCAACAAGTAGTCATATCAAATGAAACCCCAATACAAACTTTGCATATACCGATTCTCATACCGGTTCACCTTTTCACATATACCGGTTCACATCATCAACATTTCGCTTCACTTTTTCACAAATATGGGTTCTCTTTCCAGTTTGCTTACTTCATTATACCGGTTCATACTTCAACATATTGACATTAATGACAACATACAATATCATCATGTCATCAAACTCTGCACATATGCCAACAATCTCCCCCTTTGGCATTGATGGAAATATACAAAGATATCTCTCCACTTTACATCTTCTCCCCAATCTCTTCCATATTATGTCTTCAAAACTACAGATATCTTCTCTGCTTCACATCTTCTCCCCCTTTGACAACAATGCCAAAGTGGAGGCAAAAACATCAATGTTCCACTATGTTGCGCCCCCTGAGGAGTAGCATCCTTCAACACATCAAACCTGAAAAGATTTGACAATGCAATACTTGACTGATGTGGAGCACATACCTTTAGTTCACCTCTTGAAGGGGCAACAACCCTATTTCACCTCTTAAATAGGTAAATGTAGCCTTTGCTAGAGGCTTGGTGAATATATCTGCTAACTGCTCCTTACTGGAAACATGTTCCAATACAACCTCTTTGTTCTAAACTTTCTCCCTCAAGAAATGATACTTGAGCTCGAAGTGCTTGGTTCTAGCATGCAATACCGGATTCTTGGAAATATTAATTTCACTTGTGTTGTCACAAAATATACTCATCGATTTAGATATAGGGACTTTGAAACCACTTAATACATGCTTAATCCAAATTGTCTGAGTGCAATTCATAAATGTTGCTACATATTCTGCTTCTGTTGTAGACTGAGAGATACAACTCTGCTTCTTACTCATCCATGAAAGTAGTCTACCACGAGGAAAGAATGCTCCATCGGTTGTGCTCTTCTAGTCATCCACATTACCAACCCAATCGACATCTGTAAACACTTTGAGATTGGAATCATTACTGTATGAATACCACAATCCATAGTCTATAGTTCCCTTCAGATATCTAAGAATCCACTTGACTTCTACCAAGTGGGATTCTCTTGGACTTTTCTAGAAATGTGCAGTAATGCCCACTGCATGTACAATGTCTGGTCTGTTGTGTACTACATAGTGCAACTTACCAATCATTGATAAGTATTCCTTCTCATTCACCAATGCTGATTCATCTTTTTTTGACAATTTACAACCAGTCACCATCAATGTACCAACCGGTTTGTTGTCTTCCATGCCAAAGGTCTTCAACACCTCTTTGACATACTTGGACTGAGTGATAAAGATACCATCTCTCATTTATTGAATATGTAGTCCAATGAAGAACTTAATCTCTCCGATTAGTGACATTTGAAATTCCTTCTTCATATCATCTGCAAATGCATGGCTCATCTTGTCATCTCCACCAAAAATTATGTCATCAAAAAACACTTCACAGATTAGAATCTAATCTCCTTCTGACTTCAGATAGATATTGCTATCTTCACTTGTTCTTTCAACACCAATCTTCACAAGATGGGAGTGTAAATGTTCATACCATGCTCTAGGTTCTTGCTTTAATCCATACAAGGCTTTATGTAGCCTACACACCATATCACTGTCTTTTGATAGGGAAAATCCATCGGGTTGCTCTATATACACTTCCTCTTCAAGTATCCCATTCAGGAATGCAGATTTTACATCCATCTGATACACTTTGAATCCCTTGAAGGATGGATATGCAAGAAGCATTTTAACTCCTTCCAATCTATCCACTGGAGCAAAGGTTTCTCCATAGTCTTCTCCTTCTTCTTGAGCATATCCCTTACATACCAGTCTGGCTTTTTTTCTTACCACTATGCCATCTTCATTTAGCTTGTTTTTGAAAACCCATTTGGTGTCAATAACATTTTTATGCTTAGGTTTGGGTACCAAAGACCATGTACCATTCTTTTCTATTTGGTCTAATACTCATAAGGTGTTTTATCCTTACCTTTCTTGATGAGTACCCAGTTCATAGTGTAGACTGTAGTGCTCACCGCTTCTCTCCAAAAAGTGTGAGCAACCTTCCCTTGAATCAACATTGTTCTGGCTGCTTCAACTATAGTCTGGTTGTTCCTTTCTGCTAGGCCATTCTACTATGGAGTCTGTGGGTAGACATTTGCCTCTTGATGTCATTCTCTTCACAGTACTTATTGAATTCTCTAGAGGTGAACTCACCTCCTTGATCGGTTCTAAGGCATTTGATCCTCTTACCACTTTCCTTTTCAACTAGTGCTCTGAAGGATTTGAATTTTCCAAAAGCTTTAGACTTGTCTTTCAAGAATGTGACCCACATCATTCTTGAGTAATCATTAGTAAGAATCATAAAGTACCTATCTCCTTGAATACTCCTGGTTTTCATAGGACAACACAAATCAGTATGCACAAGATCAAGGAAATTTTTTGTTGTGAAAGATTTACCTTTGAAGGTTGAGGAAGACATTTTCTCCAGTTGACATTCTCTGCACAGAGGATTCTCCAGTTTGTTCAGCACAGGAAATCCTCTAACTGCCTTGATCTTACTGGCCTTCACAATATTGTCAAAATTTACATGGCAAAGTCTCCTATGCCATATCCAACTATCATCAAACTTAGCCATTAGACATTAACTGATATTTGCATTCAACTAAAATAAGTTACCTTTTGTCTGCATACTAGTGGCCATCAGTTCACCACTCTTTCCTTTTATTTTGCACACTCCATCTTTGAATTCCAGAGTGAGTCCATTATCATTCAGCTAAGAAACACTCAGAAGGTTATGCTTGAGACCTTCTACCCAATACACATTATCAGCACCGTTTTTTCCATTTAGAGAGATGGACCCTTTTCCTTTTACCATACAAGGTGCATAATTACCAAATTGGACTACACCCCCATCATACTCTTCCAGAGATAGAAACTTTCCCTGGTCACCAGTCATGTGGTGAGAACAACCATTGTCAATAATCCACTCATTGGAATTATCAAAGTGGGGGACAAGAGCCATCTTGTCTGACACATCTTCCTTGACAGCTACAAATATTATGTCTTCACTTTCTTCATCTTCCAATTCATCATCAGTGACACCTTCATCAACTGCAACAAGACAGTTTCTCCTATTTCCTCCTTTGAACTTTTTGAACCTCTCTAGTTTGTCCTTATTATCACAATTAGGACTATTTACAATAATGTATCCTATCCTATTGCAAGAAAACCATTTCAAAGGGAGCTTACCTCTGTATTTACTAGTTCCCTTAGGAAGTCTCTTGGCCAGAATAGCTTCAAATTCCATCAAGATCTCCTCATAATCCATATCTCTACTTTGTCTAGGTTCACAACTGGTACTAGCTTCTTTACCCTTTCTAGATAGTGCAGTAGATGCTTGAAAATCCGAATCAGTCTTCTAAACACTGCCATCATAATTATTTAGCTCATAAGCGGTCAACTTAGCAATGATAGAATCAAGGGACACCTTTGTCTTGTCAATAGATCTCAACTCCTAAATAGTGACAACCCTTATTACATAGACCGGTAATAAGGTTCTCAAAACTTTGCTAACAATGGTGGAATCATCCATTGTACCTCTTGCACTCTTGATGTCTCCAACAATAGTTTTAATCCTTATCCCATATTGTTGAATGGTCTCTCCTTCAACCATCCGCATGTCTTCAAACTTCCCTCTGAGGCTTTCTTCTTTAGCTTGCTTCACATGCTCATCACCACCATAGATAGACTCCAAAGTATCCCATACATCTTTGGGATTTTCTTTTTTCTGAACATCTATAAACTCAAAATCAGATAGACTGCTGATAAGAGCTTCCATTACTTGCCCGTTCTCTTGAATTTCTCTTCTTTGATCATCAGTGAGAGTATCGGTAGGGACAACATAAGTATTCTCAACATAGCTTCAGTGTTGAGCACCCATGCTTTTAATGTATACCTTCATTATGTCCTTCCATATCTTAAAGTTATCTCTGTTGAACTTAGGACCTTCCCTCTTCATCATTAGAATAGGATCTTTTCCTCAAGTTGTTAAGCTTACAACATAGAGGACCTAGAGGATGCTCTGATACCAATTGATGAATAATGATGATCAGTAAATACTCAACAGATACTGAGAGGGCAGGGTGAATCAGTATAGACAAAAACTTCCTTAAACCACTTTGACTACAAAGACTGCACTTAACTGGTAAACAGTATCACCGATCTAAATCAGGGCACTACCAGTAAAACATAGTGAGATTGTGAAAGACATAAACTGGTAATACTTAGATCTCCACACAACCTAATATCTCATTTCCACTTCACCCATATGCATAAACAAGTAATACATCATCAGAAATAAAATGACCATTGGTTCAACATGCTTTACCACTTGACAAAAAATAATAAAGCATCACACATGAGACACTGATTTTTCACGTGGAAACCCAACTGGGAAAAACCACAGTGGGGATGAATACCCACAAGTTGTTCTTTGAACTCTTTTGAAGTCTTCTCTGTTAGGAGCCTAATCCGGCTAAGAACTTTACAATAGGTTCTTCTAGGAACCGATCCTGCTAGGGATCACCCAGTTAAGGGATGGTTAAATACCTAGTTAAAGGTTACCTCGCAAGAGGATTTGAAGAACTCATTGATTTGAGTCACCCTGTTAAAGGATTTTCACAAAGCTTGTTAAAGCTACTCGGTTAAGGGATTTTCCAACTACTGAAATGGTTAGAAGTCAACAGGTAATACACTGATCTAGTAACAACACTCAATGCCAATGCAGATCCAATTTAGTTCCTTTGTTTTTGCAATCACACTCTATAGTTATCAACACACTTCTCTGGTTTGGCAAGAGTCAAGTATCTCTTCACTTGGATACACACATAACATTTACCAACAACTTCACAATGCAAATCATCATTGACCTTATAGGAAATAGATAGGTCGGTAGCATAAACCCTAAACCCTAAACATTTAGGTTATCAATACAGTCGGTCCAATCTTGACCGTTCAAACACATTTCATTCAATAATATAGTCTTGAACAAATCTCAAGACGTTCTCCATTGTTCATTCTATGCCGCTTCTGGAAGTTGATAACGCATCATGCTTTTTCCATCGTTTACTGAGACTTCGCACATTCCCAAAGTAGATAGGATCAATCTTCTTCATGCAAGATCCTCAAGGAAATCCTTCATGTGCACAAGGCTAACGTGGCAACACGATCTGGTCTTCATTTCACAGCTAACCTATCACAGGGTGTCGTCGGTCAAATCTCATAGACTTGAAATGCATCAACCGGAAACCCTAAAGCTGAGACTACCAACCGATAGTCATATCAAATGAAACCCTGATACAAACTTTGCATATACTGGTTGTCATACCGGTTCACCTTTTCACATATACCGGTTCACATCATCAACATACCGCTTCACTTTTTCACATATACCTATTCACATCATCATAGTGGTTCTCTTGCCAGTTTGCTTACTTCAATATATAGGTTCATACTTCAACATATTGACATCAATGACAACATATAATATCATCATATCATCAAACTCTGCACATATTCCAACACTTGGTACATTTAAGGAAAAGGACCTCACCTGGCACAAAAAGTTCACGCATGTTGGTAGGAAGAGGAAAATCAGGAAGGAAGTAGAGGCAGTTGCAGTGAAGATGGGATTGAATAAGGAAGTCATGGAGAGGGATAGAGCTCAGAATATTTTGAGGGAAGAGGATGTGATCAAACCACATCCTAAACTAATGTCCTCCTCTTCTAAGCAACCCAAAGCTAAGCTTAGTAAATCTGCACCTATCTCTAGAGTGAAGAAATCGATACCTCCACCTAAGCCCAAACAAGTTGTATCTACCGGTGGAGTTAAGAAAAGGAAAAAGGAGAAGCCTTCAAGGAATTATGTTGCAACTGAGGAGGAGATAGAGTCACATGAGGAAGTTTGGAAAGTTAAGAAGACTGCTACCTATGCTTGAGTAATCAGAAATTCATCTTGTGATGCTCCACCCACCAAGAAGACAAAGACTCAAGGTGAGCCATCTAGAAGATCTAGAGGAACCAAGAAGCAAAAATTTGAGATAGATGAAGCCTTGGAGTCTGGTAAGGTTTAGATTATTCCTCCTAATTCCTTAGAAGATATAAAGAATGAAATCATTGAGGATGGAAATTTGAATAATCTTTCTATACATTATGAGAATGCAGATGATAAGGAGCAGAGAGAAATTGAAGAAGCAATTGTTCAATATATGAACAACTTCAGGAAGGCTCTAATTAAATTATCATCTGAGTTACCTAAAGAGTTGTATAATATTCTTGATATTTGGAGAAATAGTGCTTGTCGAAAAGATGAAGAAATGCAAGAATATGTATTGGTTAATGCTTGTTTAGTTATATCTAGGGATTAAGTTGAAATATTATTGAAGTTGGCAAAAGAGAAATTCAAAAGAAAGAGGAGAATTAAAAGAATTATGCTTGGTAAAATTGATGAAGTTGCAAATGAGACTAAGAAAATAATGAAAGAATTTTTGCTAGAGTAGAGATATGAGGTAAATCAACCTCAGGATTCCACCCATTCAGAAGGACAAAATTTTGAAGACACTTCCATTCTGAAAGTACATGCAGAAGTCTCAAGTGGTTAGGAGGATCATCCATCTGTTGATCCAATTGAGCAAGAAGAAGCACAAGATGCACCTACTAAGAATCTAATAGCAGATATCTCTGATGAAGCTACTCAGAACCCTCCTTAGATAAAAGTAATTGTAGAGATGATAGAAAAGGAGATTGTAAAAGTTGAAAAGAGTCTGAGTGCAGAAGAGAAGGGTGATGAGAGAACAAAGAAACCTCTAGTAACCATGGCTTAGGCCAATGTCTCTAACAAAGGTAAGGAGAATGATGTAGATGATGATTTTTCTCATGATCTGGTGGATTTAAGCACTCTTTCCCCTCTTCGAGCATTGAAACTTTCCACCCAAGCTCAAATTAAGGCAAGTGAAGACCTGTCGAAATCTTAGTCCAAAGATAAAGAGGTCATCTCTCTTGCAACTGAAGTTTTGGATAAGCTTTTACCCAGTCTTAGTCAAGATTCCAATGCTTCTCTCCAGAAAGTGTAATAACTTGTTAAATGTTGTTAACTCCAATTTTGTATAATTAGATAAGGTTGCAAATGAAACTGTACAGAACAGGTTTAATAAGATGAGATTGCAAAAAAATTTGAAAGAAGTTGAGAGAGATAGAGAGAGCCTAGAGACTACCATGAAGAGTATAGAAGAGGCATTGGATGAAGGTGGGAAATTTTTTGAGTCATGTTTGGTTTTGCCCAAATCTATTGTAGACATAAATCAACAAATAAGAGATATTGAGGGTAAGTTAGTCGGTAGTGATCATTATTTTGCACCTCATTCAGTCTTCCTGAGTACCCTTGAAGCAAAAATTTTGGAACTCACTGATAAAATAAAGGGATTGAACCAAGACAAGGAGAAAATGTTGAGCAGAGTAGGAGAACTGAGAAGTTTAATAACTCCCTGGATGGATACCTTGTTGGGAGCACAATAGGATGCAATGAGGGCCTTAGGTAAATCGATTCCATCTAATCTTCAGAGTGTTGAGATTCATGCACTCATGTACAATGCCCTAATAAGTGTTTTGTAGTGTTTCCTAAGAGGATAGAATGATTATCTAAAATCCTTAAAGATGACTTACTCTAACATCGTTAAGTTTATGTAAACAATTGCATTCATTCGTTATTCTGTACATAAGTTTTGGTGGATTCCTGCCCTTTTCCATTGATGTCAAAGGGGGGGAGAGAGAGAGAGAGAGCAATGAAAAATGGAGAAAACAATTCAGGGATAGTCAATTAGATTGAGTGTTAAGAATTCATATTTTTTGTTGTTTTGCATATTTTGGGATACTTATCATTTTTTAATAGTGTTTCCATCAATGCCAAAGGGGGAGATTGTTGGCATTTGATGATCTGATGCTCCTTTAGTGAAGATTTGTGGTTCCTGATGCTTGTATATTCTTAGGAGTTGTCATTGATGGTAACTCAACCTACTAATCTGATCCAGTATGAATTTTTGGCTAACCAGATGTCTTGGATAAAGTATTCCTCGATTAAGACTGTCAGTGCAATTCAATATACATTTTTGTGATTATTCTCATTTTTGGTGAAGCGGGGTTTTGTTTTGGTAATTAGTGATCAGTTGGGTATACAAAGTAGATTATCACGACAATCCACCCTCTAGTGTGAATTCCTATGTCTATTTGAAGAATTGATATTTGGTACAATAGTAAAGAAAAGTATTCTTCATGTTTGGTGGTGTATCATGTGTCCAAAATCTTTAAGTTGATTTCGGTGATTGGAAATGTGTTTGGGGTGATATGTGAGACTTGTTACCTATTTTTGCTAAGAAGCTCAATTAGGTAGAGATTTTATGTTCTATAAACAAGAAAGGTACATTTTTTATCTTCTAAATTGCATTAATGAATATTTAAAAGAAAGATAAAGTAGATTACACCATCACATTTCATTATGCAAATGCATATGATAGAGGAAAGAATACATAACTTCTGAAAAAGTAATCTTTATTGATATGAACTGAAAAAAATATTGCTTAAGGTGATGCACCAATGGATAAAAGACTTGCAAACCACTTATAAACTCACAAGATAATCAACAAAATAAGCTGCACAATCTCACAACTCTTCTATTTATGTTTGCAAAAATGATTCTTGTGAAAGCCTTTGACTTTTTTACACTAGTAGAAATATGGCCAATAAATGACCATGTGACCAAATGTTTTAGCCACGATGCCAAATTTTAGTCATTTTTAACAAGAAAGCTATAAATGACTAAATAAATGACTAATTTGGTCATTGGGTGAGATCACACAAATAAAAATGACTAAATAAATGACTAATTTGATAGATGATAGAGAAATTCTAAATAAATGACTAAACAAATGACTAGATCATTGTCTGACTCTTCTCTTAAAGAAATTAGGTACTTTCATGTGATTGTTTCTTGATAGTTCTTATAAATGTAGTCTTTCTTGATCACTGCTCTGTTAATATTATCAAATATCTCACCTATTTGGTGGTCACTATCCATATTCAATATGAATATTGGCATTTAAGATGCTTTGATTGCATAATGTGACAATCCTCTAAAACTATGATTTTCTCCACAAGCTTGCTCACATTTAGATTTGTCTATTATGGCTATGTCTTGGTGAAGATATTGTTCAATGTTATTTTTAATGATATCCCTATGTTTATTTATCAATGTAGCATAAATGTACTTTTGATGTAAGGTGTATGTTGGGACAAATTTTTTTGCCTAATTTTGAAGACCTAGGCTCAAAATTTTGTAAGTTACATTCAAAATTGCCTTGTTAAGAAAGCTTGAGTAGCTCATTTGGTGAGCTCATATCTTTGCACCAGAGAATTGTCAAGAGAATTGGTGTTCAGAGTAAGGAGAACAATGGTGTTCACATAATTTTGATCCAAAAGCATTAAAACACTAACACAAGCCTGCACTATGACATAATATTCTTTGCATCTAGCATTGAAGGAATTTGATAAAAATAAAGGTTAACACAATATTTATCATATAAATCACAAAAAATAGTTGAAAAACCAAAATAATAGAGAAGGAGACAAGCTTTTATTGATAAATAGGATTTATTTGCATTCCAAATCTAGAAAAACTCATAAAGAATGAGTTACAAGAGCATGAACAAACTGCTGCTACATAAGTACAAAACTCTAGAACTAGAGAAATCTGAGTGAGAAAGAAAGACCTATACAAAATGCCTTCCAAAATCCAAATTTGAATTTTGGCTCCAAAATGAGTGTGTTGTCACCTTTCTTGAAAATCAGGCCTAACTGAAAGTGAACTCCTCTCAAATTGCAAAAGGAGTTGTCAAAATGAACAAAACCTCTTTAGGTTGAATGTAACTGAAAATCCCTCAAAATTAGGGATGTAACTGGAAGTATCAAGTAGTTAAGTGTTTCAAAACACTCCTTGACTGATCCTTAACCCTCTAGGACTCTTTAACTCATATTAAAGTGTCAATTAGGTGACAAATCACCTATTTTAACTCCATGTGTTGAAAAGAACACCAAGAAGACTAAACCTTCTCCCTAATTATCTCACACAATTCAAATCCAACCCAAACTCTTCTTTGCTTTCAAAAAAGAAATATCTTTTATTTTAAGTGATTTATGAATACCACTCTAAATAAAGATTTACAAATCTTGATATGCAAAGACAAAGGAGTTTTATAAAACCCTAAAAGAAGCCTATTTGATTAAATTTTTGCAAGTGTTAAACAAACGCTTAAAGAAAAAAAAAAACCACGACATACATCGAAATAAAGCTCTTTTAAAAAAAATGAAAGGAAAAAAGCCCATTTTACCCTGTCAAGATACATTAGGGTTTGAAACCCTAAGACAAAGCTGATAGAAAGATCAAAACATTTGTTCTTTCATTTGCCTCATTGTTGTCTGTGTTGTGAGGGCGCTGTCATGGTTAGGGTTCATGAATTGTTTAAATTTGGAGCTTGACATTTTTGTTATTCTGAATATTTGCAAGAGGTTTCACATGGAATGTGACATTAGAACCTTATGCTTAGATCTAGTCTTTCTCACTATGATTTGATGATTGTGCTCGCTCGGGCATTTTTTTGAACTAGTCATTGTACTATGATTTTTTTGCATATTGTTCTAGCATATTGATTGTAGGTTCATAGCATCACTATCTTTTATGAAATGGCTTCTCACAACTAAAATACTTGTGACTGTCACTTAGATTGAATAATTCATTATCCTATAGCTATGACTTTACTTCTTGAATACTGCTATATTCGCTAGATACTTCTCTTTGTGACTTTCAAATTGTGCGAGGGTTGCTCTCACCTTTACACTTATGTCATGACAGTGACATTCTTGACCTTCTATTTTCTAGAAATCCTTTCTTGATTGCATTTTCAAAATATGCCCTTAACAATGCTCACTATCCTTGAATTGTTTTGACAGTTGTCTCTCAATTTGGTAACCATATTTGTAGTGATCGTAAGAATTGTTTCCATTAGCTTGTGGTCATTGTGTTGGCAATATGAAGGAATTGATTATGTATTGCATTAATGTTTTGTCATTGATGTCAACACTAGCTGTTATGATTGGTTACCAAGAGAAAAGTTTTGGTTAGCGGTAGAAGGGACTATCAGTTGGATATTACCGACATGTTTGGAACAATGGAATATGTTTGGTTTGATGTTTTTGGAGTATGTTTTGGTCAGTTGGTATTGAATTGATGATCAGATGTTATCTTACACTCTAGTAATCCTATACCGTAAGTGTTTAAGGTTTTACCGACAAAGCTTTTATTGAGAATCTTTGACACGATGCATAAGTGGTGTTGGTGTGGCTTCTAGATGGAATTCATGATGCAGAAGGTGATCTTTGTTCCTGCCTCAACTGATTAGAGACATCACTTTGGCATGGTGAATCTATTTGGGTCCAGGTTATGTACCTATATCATGTAACATGTTCTCTACATGTTATCGGGATGATTTATGGATTGGTTAATGTTGTTTTGGTCTAAAGATGATATGGCATATCATTGTAATGTGGATGTATGTAATGATCTTATTGTAATATCTTATAGGTGTCCGACCTAATTGGTTTACACCTTAGGGTTTGTATAAATTGATGTAAGATCTCATTGTAGATCATGGAATGGGAATGGGAATGATCAAGGCAGTGGAATGTAATGTGTGAATAATGAAATATCATTCAGGCAGAGGATTTGGTTGATCATAGGTGATCGAATTGGGTTTATGTAAGAGGTCAAAGACCTCCAATATTAAGCTTAACCGGGACTGTAATCAGGCATGGTAGATGGTATCATTAGCAGTTCATTCTTCTGGATTATTGTCCAATTATATTGAGGTGGTTATAACCTCTTTGTAGTCAGTGAGACTCCTTTATAATGACTAGTACACTCTAGGCAATGTGCCTTCCTGCATGTCCAGGCCCCTTATTGTATCACATACTTTTTGCAGAAGTATCATCTGACTGTGGGTAGGCTTCCCACCGTGATTTTTTCCTTTATCGGGTTTTCCACATACAAATCATGGTGTTATGTGGTATGGTTGCATTGTGTTAATTCTCTGATTTATTCTTAAATTTTATTTCTTATAGGTATTTGTTTCTCCTATTTCGGTATTCAATGTTTATGTGCTCCAGTTAAAGGTTATAAAGTGGTTTGATTAATATAATATGTTGACAACTGATTCACCCCCCCTCTCAGTTGTCCACCGATTATCTAACAATTGGTATCAGTGCTTTGGTCCTCTTTTGCATAAGCTTAACCGCTTAAGGTAGATCCTATGGCAACTAGTACTTCAAATCCACTGACAACTATTTTCAGAAGAGAAATCCCTAAGATTGATGGAACAAACTATGGGATATGGAAAATACGAATGGAGATTCATCTTAGATGTCTTGGCAAGGATATTTGGGAGATCACCGAGAAAGGATATACACCTTATGATCTAGCTTCTGGCAATTCTGCTCCTACAGACTTGGACAAAAATATTGAAAATGATTGCATAGCTAGAGAAGCCCTCTTGTGTGCACTCACTGATCAACAAATCATGGGATTGATTGATAAATCATTTGCAAAGGTTATGTGGGATAAATTGCAACCTATGAATGAAGGTGACCCTACTGTCAAAATTCCTAACCTTGATGGTTACCAGGTAAGATATGAGAACTTGAAGATGGAAGATAATGAAAGAATTGCTATATTTATGGAAAGAGTAAATGAGATTGTCAAGGGAATTCAATGTTGTGGAGGATCTCTGAGTGAAGATGAAATAGTTTCTAAAGTTTTGAGAGCCCTACCACTGACTAATAAGATGAAGCCTACTACAATTAATGAATTGAGAACAATGGCAAACACTTCAGTTAACAAAGACATTTTGATTGAGAAATTATTTTCTTTTGAGCTTGAATAATTTGGACCCTCTGGAGCTACAAAGTTGGAACCTGATTTTCATGCATCATCATCTACCAACAAAAGTGATTGGAAAGCCCTATATGCAAAAGAATTGGAAGATATGAGGAAAGAGGATGAATAATTTGAGAGACTTGAAGCCCTATTTTCTATAAGAGTACCTAAAGGATCGACATAAAGTAAGTATGAAGGAAAAACACCTTTTAAATGTTTTGCATGTAATAAGATTGGTCATTTTCCATCTAGATGTCCTCAAAGGAATGCAAGATTTGAAGAAAGAGTTAAGATATCATTTAAGCCTAATCATAACAAATATAGATTCAAGAAAAACAAACTATGCTACATAGCACGTGAGGAAGGAGTAAGTGATGACCTAGAGGATGAACTAGCAAGAGACTTTGCTAGTGGATCTAGTAGTGGAAAGGATTGGGTGTTCTGTGCTATAAAGGAAGATGAACCTGAACCGGTTATCAAGAATGAATAAAAGGCCCTGGCAGAAAAAGTTGAAGACAAGGATAAATGGGTAATTGATAGTGGATGCTTATATCATATGACTAGAGATAAAAGAAAATTTTTGTCCCTACAAGAATACAATGGCGGTCAATTCAGATTTGGGGATGACAAAGCATGTATGATCAAAGGTAGAGGTATTATTTCTCTAGATGGATAGCATAATACTGATAATGTCTATTATGTAGAAGGTTTAAAGCATAATCTTTTAAGTGTTGGTCAATTGGTGGATAAGGGATTCCAACTTCAGTTCAAAGATATAAAATGCAAAATCATTAACATAACTAGTTTTGAGATTGCAACTAGTACTCAGACTGGAGGTAATATCTTTCACTTGAACATTGGTAATAAGAAATGTTTGATTTCTCATATTGATGAGAGTTGGTTATGGCATAAGAGGTTGTGTCATGTTATTTTTGATTCTATTGTTAAGATTAGTTCAACAAAGGTAGTTAGAGATATACCTAAGATTACAAAGCCTCACAATCCAGTATGTAAGGAATGTCAATTGGGAAAGAAAGTTAAAACTTCTTTAAGAGAATACACGATAAATCTGATTGTGTACTTGATTTGATTCATACTAACTTATGTGGTCATGCAAGGATCGAAATCTTTCAAGGTGATAGGTACTTCATGCTAATAATTGATGATTATTCTAGAATGATGTGGGTAACTTTTTTAAGGGAGAAGTCCAAAGCTTTTGAGAAATTCAAAATATTTAAAGCAAAGGTGGAAACAAAATTTGGATTGAAAATCAAATGTCTGAGATCAGATCAAGGCGGTGAGTTCACATCTCATGAATTTAACAGTTTTTGTGAGCTAAATGGAATTAGGACACAATTATCTACACCTCGGACTCCTCAACGGAATAGATTAGTGGAAAGGAAGAATAGAACCATTTTGGATGCAACAAGAACTATGATGATGGAAGACAAATTGCCTCACATCTACTAGAGAGAATCAGTGAGTATAATAGTCTACACATTCAACAGAGTTCATATCAAAGGTGAAACCGGTAAGACTCCTTATGAATTATGGTTTGAACATACACCTACTCTTAAATATTTCAGAATTTTTGGAAGTAAATTTTATATCAAAAGGGATGATTCAATTGGGAAGTTTGATCCTAGATACGATGAAGGGATATTTCTTGGATATTCAATTTAGAGAAAAGCATATAAATGTTATAACAAAAGATTGCAGAAAATTGTGGAGAGCGCAAATGTGAAAGTGGATGAGCAATACAGAGATCAATCTATATCATATGACAGGGAACCGACAATGGAAGTGATCATAATTAATCCAGAAATGCCTCAACTGGTAGGAGACACTGCAACAGTTACACTGGTACAATAAAAAAATTCAACTGTGACTGATGATCAGAAGACACCAAGGTATGTAAGATTAAATCATTCTGAAGATCAAATCATTGGAGACAGGATCAAGGGAGTTATGAAAAGAAAAAGGCTGCCAAATGAAGAGGTATGTCTTATTTCTCAAATTGAACCGGCATTTGTTATTGAAGCTTGCAAAGATAAATATTGGTTAAAGGCTATGGAAGATGAATTAGATCAAATAGAGAAGAATAAGACTTAGACTTTAGTTCCTTGGCCTAAAAATAAGAATGTTATTGGAACTAAATGGGTTTTTAGAAATAAATTAAATGATGATGGTCAAGTTGTAAGAAACAAGGCTAGATTGGTTTGTAAAGGATATTCTCACGTGGAAGGAATTGATTATGGTGAGACATTTGCACCAGTAGCTAGAATTGAAGTTGTTAGACTATTTCTTGCCTATGCAGCATACAAGAACTATAAGGTCTATCAAATGGATGTTAAATGTACATTTTTGAATGGCGAACTTGAGGAAGAAGTATACATTGAGAAGCCTAATGTATTTTCACTGACAAATGACAAAGATATGGTTTGCAGGTTAAGAAAAGCTTTATATGGATTGAAACAAGCTCCTAGAGCTTGGTATGCAAGGTTGGATAAATATCTTTTGAAGCTTGGTTTTACTAAAGCTAGTGCTAATAATAATTTATATTACAAAATCACTGATGATGATATTCTGATTATTGAAGTATTTGTTGATGATATCATTTTTGGAGGTGAAAATAAATTGTGCATGGAATTCTCTAATAATATGAAGGATGAATTTGAAATGTCTATGATTGGTGAGATAATATTTTTCTTATGTTTGCAAATTACTCAAACTAACAAAGGCATTTTTATCTATCAAACCAAGTATCTAAGGGAATTGTTGAAGAAGTTTGGTATGGATAATTCCAAACCGGTAAGTACTCCTATGGTGACAAGTGACAAATTATCTATCAAAGACACATCTGCACTAGTAAATTCGATAAGGCATAAGTCTATGATTGGTGGCTTGTTATATATAACTCAGACTAGACTGGATATTATGAATGCAGTAAGTATTGTTTCAATATATCAAAGTAATCCTAAAGAAAATCTTTAATGTGCAGTAAAGAGGATATTCTGGTATTTGCAAGGAACAACATAATATGGCTTATGGTACTCTAGAGATGATAACTTCACTTTATGTGCATAAACATGTTAGGTCCAACTAGGAAAGCTAATGTACTGAGAGGGGAGGGGTGAATCAATACTTCAAAACTTTTCTCAAAAAACAATCTTACTGATAAACATAAATTGTAAACTGCTGATTTCATAATATAGAGCTAACACATAATTATATAAATAACATTCATACACATTTCACTCCATAACACAAATATTTTGGTTCCACAGAAACTCTTGGTTAGAGAGAAAAACTACAGTGGGGCTGGCACCCACAACTTCACTACTACAATAATAAAGGTTGCTCGGTTAGAGCTACATGTTTAGCTATTTCTGATAGCTTACCCTGTTAGGAGTATCAAGATCTTTAGATCTACCTTGCTAAAGGATTTTACAACACTTATACAAAATGTTGCACCTAGTTAAAGGCTTTACAATTTATAGACTTTGTTAGAGTCTTTTACCTTGTTAAAGGTTTCTATTACAACTCAAATGATTCAATAAAATTTTTACAAATATTTGCAACTTTACATCTAAAATGTTATAGTAGATTCTATGTGCTCAATATGAAATTACCTTGCTCATAGCATACCTCAGTAATTGCTAATTCAACTTGGCAAACCCTTCTTTTTACTCTGTCCCTTAAATTGTTCTCCTAAGACTTTCTCGGTGACATCTGAATATCTTTGTTAGTCGTAACAGTCACAACTCAATGTGCCCTCTTATGACTTTTCTTTTTAACTCTTCTATCATACATGTCTCTATTTTTTATTCTCAAATCACTCTGTATAAATAGATCTTTGGGATGGTGATCTGTTCATGCTTCGATCTTACAAACAAAATTCATCGAATGAATAAACATAGACATTATTTCATTGGATAAACTTCCTCAAAATAGTACAAAATCTTGAAGTGCAATTTCCTATGTGATAACGGTTCCCCGTTCCTCGATTCTTGTAACATGTTTCCACATATGTGTCCAGGTTCATTGAATCTGGTAACACATTTCTACTTGATTCAGATTACTCGGTATACCTTCTTTTCTTCTCGGTAGACATAGAATGTTACTCGGTAGACAGCTCAGTGTATACTTAACTCTGTGACTCCTTTCTTTTGTAACTGAGTGCTTTAGTGCTTACTGATTGAATATTTCAGTAGTAATAACCGACTAAAGTATATAGGATGACTTTGGACATAAAACTAATGACAACTTAGTAAATAATAACAATCTCCCCTTTTGACATTAGTTTGGTATGTTTGACAAAACTCCTTTCAAAGTCATAACTCAAAATCTATATACTTATAAAAATTGACTAAAATGACAGTATATACAATTATCAATAAATAGTAACATACTCAAATATATACTCCCCTTATCAATATATTGTATATAACTTAATTTGCATGCTCCTGTGATCAATGCTCGGTGTTTACTACTTTGTGCTCTATGCTCCCCCTGTCAAATTCAACTGTACATTTAGATACGCTGTTCTACTCAGTACACTCCCTCTTATACTCGGTATACTCACCCTTTTTGACAAACATCAAAACTAGTTACCATTAGGTGGAGGCAACTGGTCAAAAATAGATTTATACTTTGTACTAGTGTCAGTGAGAGCAGTGGAGAGTGCATCCTTGACACTTACCATTAGGGAATTCTAAGTCATAGTATCAGCTAACAGTGAAATCAAACCGTCTAAAGTGCTTCCCTCTGGTTGAGTGGATAAGTGGGTAGCTCGGTTGATCTGCTCTTGGATTGATGATAAGTAGGGAATAAATAAGGTCTGAAGAGTCATGATATCCATCCTTATTTTGTGCTCTTCATTCTGAAGTTCTAATTGTTGAGCCATAAGAGTTTGCAGCTTGGTATAGAAATTCTAAACAGAATTTGGCTTAGTGGTCAATTTATTGGAGAGATCAGTAATCTCTTGTTCAATGACTTCGGTCTTATGCTTGATATCCTTAATAAAATATGAAAATGTATAGAGCTTCTAAAATAAACAAAAAATATGTTTGAGTTGAGGGGACAACTCAGCAATGAGTCCAACAAGCTTGATTTTACCTATAGCAATTGCTTTTTGCACTTCTTCAATCATTTTGGCAGTTAGCTCTTTGTCCTTCAACTTGCTAAGGTAGTCTGATGCATCTACTCCTGATGCTTCTAATTTAGTGAGTAGTTCATCTAGTTGCATATGGATGGTAGCATCTTTATTCACGGTAGCTTCAAGTAGCATGTTCATCAATAATGCTTTAACCTTATGAAGTACTCGATTCTTCTTTTGAATAGCCATTTGTCTTTCTTGTTTTGCTTTGGCTTTACATAGTTCTATGAATTCAATAAGTGCTTGCCCTTTTAGTTTTGAAATGTCAACATTTGGCAACACAATAGGCTTTGATAGATCTACCTTGAAACTATGCTTCTTCACTTTCTTTTCTTTGGATGATGAGGCATTCATCGGTTGAACAAGTACAATGGCTTTGGAGGCTTGTTCACCCTCGATAGGTTGCTCAGTAGAGGCAACACTTTTGTCAGTTCCCTTAGCCTCTGATGTGTCCTTCGATAATTCCTTGCTTGGGGTCTCAGTGGCAACAATTTCAATTCTTGCAGGTGCTTGAGAAGTCTGTTCCCCAGTGGCTTGAGAAGTAGATTCTCCTTTTGTAGACTATTGACCCTCTTTGCCTTGATCAGTGTCCTGAGGTTTCTCAGTTGAAACTTGTTGAGTTACCAGAGGATAGGACTTGACTTGTTGCAAAATAGATTCACTTGATACCAGTTTGGCATGGGCATTTCCTTCTATCATCTCTTGTTCCCGTGCCTCAACATCCATGACATTCTCATCAAGTTGAATAGTTGAAGCAAGATCTTGCTCGGTAATGTCAACTATTTCAACTTCAACTTGATGTTCTTTAGTCTAAATTCTGAAGATTTCTTGCCATTTTTCTTTGGTTTCCTTTTCGACTTCAAGATAAAGTCCATTCATCATTTTCAAGGCTCTATGCTTCACTTTAAAATTTGTCTGGTAGTTTTTCAAATGATTTCTAATATCATCTACCGACATGTCTGGAAAGAGATGTACTAAAACTCTTTCTCTTAACTACTTCTCCGAGTCCATAGCATATTTCCATATGTTGTCAATGTGAGAGTACAATGTTTTAGGAAGAAATTCAGTTACTTGTAGTGGAACTACTTAGAATTTGAGAAGTGTACATGCTACTGATTCTTCTATTTTCCTCTTCTCATCTTGTGTTTTGGAGTCATATTTTACATACCTAAATGACCCAATTCCACCATATTGTTTCAGATTTGTGCAAAAATTGTCCACACTATGTACATCTTCCTTGGTGCTTTTAACAATCAGAAATTTGCTTACATCTTCAGATTCTATGTCACTTGACTCTTTATTCAAAATGAGTCTCCTAGTTGACTTCTTATAGGTTCGTGTTACCTTAGGTATTTCAACATTTTTCTGCCTCTTACCGGGTGACACTGCAGATGATCTAGTGTTGGGGCGCTTCACTAGAGGAGTCAGTGATACCTTTGTTGTATCCTGTTTCTTCCTTTTCAAAATTTTACCTTTTGGCAACTTGGTGCTCAGAGTAATTGCTTCTTCTTGAGCCTCAAATTCTTCTTCAATTGTAAGTTGATCACTCTTGATAGGAGTGGAGGTAGAACCTTCTCCAAATTTCTCATTTAGCACTATCATTTTAGTGGCTTTTCTTGTAGCCTTCGGTACTACTATGCTCATTTTTACTTTTTCTTTGACCTCTTCATAGGTACCATACCTGATCTTGGTAGCATGCCTTGGAAGTGTCAAAAATGCATCTATCTGTTGTTGAGAAATATCAAGATCCATCTCATAATCCATGGATGGTAGAGATTGAGTTCTAGGATCTACTACATTGACATAACAGTAGTCGGTGTCCACTTCAAAACATATATCATCCTTATATTTTTTCACTAACTGAGGTGGGATTTTGTATCTGTTATGCATCTTTTCTTGAAATTTGCTGAAGTAATCATCCATTATCTCATTGAAATTATCACCAAATTGATTGATAAAGTCATTTATTTGATGACCAGTTGGTCGGTGTAACTCCCAAACTATGTTACTGACTGATGGGAAGAATTTCTAAAAATAGAAAAACATGCACACTAAGAGTGACCCAGATTTTAATGTGTTTGCCGAGTTATTCTTCTTAGGTTTCCTTATAGTGTTGATATTTTCAAATAGGTTTTTCAACAACACTTCACATAGATCAATCTTCATACCCTTTTTTACAATCTTGTAGGCCAAATCTACAGCTACACATGGTACACTATTTTCTCTTGCTGATTGAAAGAAACAATAACTGATGACTCTAATTGCAAACTTTAGCTCTGCATCTGTAATATTATTCAATTTAAAACCTCTGCAATCAGACTCAACTCCGGTTAAAGTTATCAATTCCTTCTATGAAATCATTTTCCATGCTCGGGCATAGTCGTATATAGGGTATCCGGTTATTATGTGAATGATCTCCTTGGTGATTTTTAACGGTTGCTCCTCTAACCACATAAACTTATCATGAACTCTGCTCAAAACAAATTTAACCCATTGGGGTTTGAAAACTCAAGGGTAGGTTAGGGCTTCGGTCAATCCCTTGACTTTGATATGCTCATACTTGCTATCTAGGATTCCATTAGTGCATAACTCATCATACATGTCCTTGATCTCGATATGACCTAGCTCTTCAACACGACACTTAGTGTAGAATCTAACATCTTCAACCAATAGAACCCTATCTAGAATAAGAGAAAATGCAGTTTTCTCATCGGGTTTAGATGCAACTTTGGGAGGTAAGGAATACTTTAGTGAAGGCTTCACAATAGTCTCAACTACAACAAGTTTCTACAACTTAGAAGCCATTATAAACTTGGATCTCTACTAACGAAAGAGCTTAGGGTTTTAACTAACCAGAAAACGCTTTCAACTTAGTAAATATAATGTAGATGTTCACAACTGATATTGACCGGTTAACTAGCTTGAAAATGCATTTGAGATTGCTGTATAAATACCTTGAAATTCTCTCTAGAGATGTTTGATCACCTTTGAATCACTTAGCTCTACTCTTTGATAACTGGTAAGTGTAAAATGACAGCGCAAAGAACTTTAAGTACACATTTTACCTTATCAAGCTTTGTGAAGTTAGGTAATAAAGCATTAAATACACTCGGTTCCACTAAGTTGATTAACTTCCTTTTATGATTTTACCGACTAGATAGGCTTCCTACACTTATCGACTTCTCTGGTACTCCAAAAGACTAGACATAATTTCAAACTTGCTAATGCATCTTAGCTATGCAGATTTTGAAATTAAGTACATGATAAAATAGGAACAGTTGAGATATAACCTTGAGAGAATACAGTCCCTTCATACCTTTACTAATTAATTCAAAGTAGATGCACCTAACTCGGTGGGTAAGGTGCTTTATTCATTTTTTTGACTCAGTTTCCTTCTTTTTCCATATTTTTTGTAGTCTGATTTTTATCTCTTCAGTATCTCCTCTAGGTTGATCTCTGCAATCTTTAGCCAAGTGTCCAACTTTGTGACAATGAAAATATGCCATATTAGGATTTCTCCATGATCTCCAGTTGTTCATTCCAAACCTTATCATGTAGTTGGCACTTATAAGTCCATATCTTCCACAACATTAACACCATATCATTGTGTTGTAATCCCATGGTACTGCAGTATACTGTTGGTTAAGATCTGTGTGAGTTTGGTAGCTTCTAGTATTTGCTCGATGTGAAGACCTCATATAGTTTATCTTCTTAAACCAACACTTCTCGGTATCGTGTCCATATCTATTGCAGTTTTTGCAAAACCCCTTGAATTTTGCATTCTAAAAATTGCTAGCAGACTTTGTCCTATATTGTTTAGATGTGTGACCATACTTATTTCAATTGTAACAATAACCATCAGACGTAGTGACATTCAGTTGCTTACCTTTTTTGATTTGGCACATGTTGGTAGTATGTCCTTGTTTTCCACAATAATTGCAAATAGGCTTCTTTCCTTTGATGTTCTCCTTGTTTCCAGCTTGCTTTGATGATTCCCCTCTCTCGGTGGTGTTGATCCCTTTCTCGGTAGAGTTTTTTTCTTTGTAACCGAGTCCTACATCTTTGTTGGGTCTTCTTATATTTAGTTGCTCAACCAACATCCTTGATGCTTCATAACTTTTCTTCAATGTTTCTTTTGATTTCTTCTTTGCTTCATGTTCATTGGTCAATCTTGATAATTCAAGTTTCAATGCTTGATTCTCATTTTCTTTTAGATTTGTTTCATGATGTGCATAACCCAGTTGATCAAAAAGATTATGTTGAATTCCAGTCATTCTTGTGATTTCATCATTATTTTCAGACACCAATGCTTTTAGCTGTTGTTTTTCCCTTTCCATGTCTCTTATGTTATCCTCGGTTATTCTTAATGCATCAATATTTTTAGTCATATGTGTGCTGAAATGCTCATGTTCTCTTTTCATTGCTTTCAGTTATTCAATCAGTGCTTTGTTCTTTTCTTTCAGTTCTCCAATAATTTCTTCAATCTCTTCTGATATATTGTTCTTAGATGATGTCTCAATTTGTTCCATCAACTCTTGTGAGTCTTTTAAATCATCAGACAACCTTCTTCTGACTTTTAGTGATCTTTGCATTTGTCTCTGCATATCTGCAATCACTTGATTAGCATGATCCAATTCTTCTTGAAGATTCACAATTCTCTGAGATTGTTTATAGCCTTCCATTGATAAGATCTTTGTCTTTAGGCTGTTAAACCCTTTTCCAAGATTGAAGCTCTAATACCAATTGTTAGGTCCAACTAGGAAAGATAATGTACTGAGAGGGGAGGGGTGAATCAGTACTTCAAAACTTTTCTCAAAAAACAATCTTACTGATAAACATAAACTGTAAACTGTTGATCTCATAATATAAAGCTAACACATAATTATAGAAATAACATTCATACACATTTCACTCCATAACACAAATATTTTGGTTAGAGAGAAAAACTGTGGTGGGGATGGCACCCACAGCTTCACTACTGCAATAATAAAGGTTGCTTGGTTAGAGCTACATGTTTAGCTATTTTAGATAGCTTACCCTATTAGGAGTATCAAGATCTTTAGATCTACCTTGCTAAAGGATTTTACAACACTTATACAAAATGTTTCACCTGGTTAAAGGATTTACAATTTATAGACTTTGTTAGAGTCTTTTACCCTGTTAAAGGTTTATATTACAACTCAAATGATTCAATAAAATATTTACAAATATCTGCAACTTTACATCTGAAATGTTATAGAAGATTCTATGTGCTCAATATGAAATTACCTTGCTCATAGCATACCTCGGTAATTGCTAATTCAACTCGGTAAACCCTTCTGTTTACTCTGTCCCTTAAACTGTTCTTAGGAGACTTTCTCAGTGACCTATGAATATCTTTGTTAGTCGTAACAGTCACAACTCAATGTGTCCTCTTATGATTTTTCTTTTTAACTCTTATATCACACATGTCTCTTATTTTTTATTCTCAAATCACTTTGTATAAATAGATCTTTGGGACGGTGATCTATTCATGCTTCGATCTTACAAACAAAACTCATCGAATGAATAAACATAAAAATTATTTCATTGGATAAACTTCCTCAAAATCATACAAAATATTGAAGTGCAATTTCCTATGTGATAATGGTTCCCTGTTCCTCGATTCTTGCAACACGTTTCCACATATGTGTCCAGGTTCATTGAATATGGTAATACATTTCTACTTAGTTCAGATTACTCGATATACCTTCTTTGCTGCTTGGTAGACATAGAATGTTACTCGGTAGACAGCTCGACATATACTTAACTCTATGACTCCTTTCTTCTATAACTGACTACTTTAGTGCTTACCAACTGAATATTTCAGTAGTAATAACCAACTAGAGTATATAGGATGACTTTGGACATAAAACTAATGACAACTTAGTAAATAATAACAATACAGACACAGATTGGGTAGGAGATATCGATGATAGGAAGAACAGTTCTGGTGGAGCTTTCTTTCTTGGAAATAAATTAGTTTCATGGATCAGCAAAAATCAGTCATGCATTTCTTTATCTACTGCAAAAGCTAAATATGTTGCAACAACAACTATTTTCACTCAAGTCTTGTGGATGAAGCACATGTTGAAGGATATCAAGGTAAATTGTAGTGAACCGGTAGTTATCTATTGTGATAACTCTACAACTATTTACATGTCTAAAAATTTGGTATTTCACTCTAAGAATAAGCACATTTCAATAAAATATAACTTATAGAAGGAAAAGGTGGAAGAAAAGGAAGTCAAGTTGATTTATGTGAACACTAAAGAGTAGATTGCAGATATATTCACTAAACCGTTGTCTAAGGAATCATTTGAATATTTGAGAGACAAGTTAGGGGTATCTACCCATCTGGAAGAAACTTAATTGATGGAGTAGTGCATCAGTCTGGTATGCATCATCAACTTTATCCTTTTCTCTGGATTGATATAGTGGTGCTACTACTCAGGGGGGGTAGTCAGCTTTGAGATTCATAGGATTTTGATATCTATGTCATATCTTTGGCATTGATGTCAAAGGGGGAGAGTTATATCTGAAAAATAATGTCATAATATGTCATATGGGAGAGACATTCAGGTTAGTTTCAGATCGAACTGCACTCCTCAGGGGGAGTTGCTGGGATTTTTTCAGTTTTTCATTGTTATACCTTCTATGAGAAATTTTTGGCATTTCTTGTCACTTAGATGTTTTCCTTTTTTCACATCTAGTGTTGCCATCAATGCCAAAGGGAGAGATTGTTGGCAATATGAACGAATTGATTATGTGTTGCATTGATGTCAACACTAGCTATTATGATTCATTACCGGTAGATAGATTTCGGTTACTGGTAGAAGAACTAGTGTTATCGATAGAAGGGACTATCAGTTGGATACTACCGACATGTTTGGATCAATGGAATATTTTTGGTTTGATGTTTCTGGAGTATGTTTTGGTCAGTTGGTATTGACTTGATGATCGAATGCAATCTTACACTCTAGTAAGCCTATATCGGTAAGGGTTTAAGGTTTTACCAGCAAAGCTTTTACTGAGAATCTTTGATAGGATGCATAAGTGGTGTTGGTGCGGCTTCTAGATGGAATTCAGGATGTAGAAGGTGATCTTTGTTCATGCCTCGACTGATTGTAGACATTGCTTTGGCGTGGTGAATTTATTTGGGTCCAGTTTATGGACCGGTATCATGTAAGATGTTCTCTACATGTTACCAGCATTATCTATGGATTGGTTAATGTTGTTTTAGTCTAAAGCTGACATGGCATATAATTGTAATGTGGATGTATGTAATGATCTTATTGTAATATCTTTTAGGTGGCTGACCTAATTGGTTTAGGCCTTAGGGTTTGTATAAATTGATGTAAGATCTCATTGTAGATCATGGAATGGGTATGGGAATGATCGTGGTAGTGGAATGTAATGTACAAATAATGTAATATCATTTAGGTAGAGGATTTGGTCGATCATAGGTGATCTAATTGGGTTTATGTAAGAGGTCAAAGGCCTCTGGTATTGAGCTTAACTGGGACTGTAATCAGGCATGGTAGATGCTATTATTAGCAATTCATTCTTCTAGATTATTGTCCAATTATATTGAGGTGGTTATAACCTCTCTATAGTCAATGAGACTCCTTTGTAATGAGCAGTACGGTCTAGGTTGTGTGCCTTCCTGCATGTGCGGGCCCCTTATTGTATCACATACTTTCTACAGAAGTATCATTTGACTGTGGGTAGGCTTTCCATTGTGGTTTTTCCCTTTACAAGGTTTTCGATGTACAAATCATGGTGTTATGTGGTATGGTTGCATTGTGTTAATTCTTTGTTTTATTCTTAAGTTTTATTGCTTACCGATATCTATTTCTACTATTCTGGTATTCAATGTTTATGTGCTCTGGTTAAAGGTTATAAAGTGGTTTGATTAATATAATATGTTGACAACTGATTCACCCCCCTCCCTCTTAGTTGTCCATTGGTTATTCTAGCACATTGTATTGCTCTTATCAACTTCTCCTAATATAGGACTATATCTCCTTTCAAAAATATAGGCCCTCACAGGTTATTGTATTCATCACTGAAGGTTGGTACAAGGATTGTCATCAACTGTGAATGATTAGGACTAAGTATACAAGGTTATTTGTACATTGTTGGGGTTGTGTCTCTTATGCATGAATATTGTCCTTCAATCTTGATGGTGTTTGAAAATTGTTTTTCCATTTTGTATAGATCACCGTGTAATGCTTTCATTTTCTATTTTGAAGACTACCTTTGATTTTGTTGGTTCATGAAGAACTACAACTTATTGACTTATACTTTTTTGATCTTTTGTTGAATCATTCACATATTCATCAAATGGATCATACACTGTTTCTTTGAGATAACTTTATTATTGTCTTTAATGGATACTTTTGGTCATCCTCTTGCTGGCATTCGACCTTTCAAGAAAATAAGTTGCCTTAAAATGTTTATAAATAATGGCATTGTTATTGTGACTGCAAGCTAATGGCAGTCTTCATTGTGCATAGCTTCTTGTTCCTGCCATGAAGGAATATAATGCAAAAGAAAATTAACTCATATCATAAGCATTAAGATATCATTTTTTTCAGTCAAAAGTAATAAAAGAGTGTCAAAGCTTCATTTTCTAGTGAATGCCTTATCAAAATGAAAGGAGACAACAATACCCAAAGACCAATCACCATAGTGATAGAGTAATCATAGTCCAAGACAATAAGCTATAGAACTTTCAAATAGTGAAATCAACATTATAGTAAAGCAACCAATCTTAGAGGATTTTGAGAATCCTAAAGGCCTTGTATACATAGTTAGAAAAAGGGTTTGTACAAATGAGATATAATGCATTGAAGTAATCAATCAAAGCAATGATAGAGATCCAAAGTAGATTTGAGTCAATAATATCTTGCCATAGTCACAAAAGTGTAGTCAAAGCCATAAGCAAGGTTTATTTTTGCAAAACATGCACAAACAAATCCTGTAGTTATACAAGGCTAATATACCTTCAAAATCCTTAAAGAAAACACGAATGTAGAGATAATAGTGAATTGGAATCATCAAATGAAAGAGACTCAAACATAGAAGGCATATATGAGCAACAAAGATTATAGATTCAAAGGATTTTAAATACAATAAAAATTATTAGCATTGTGTGAAATTATTATACATTGTTTTGACTATATGTTCATTCCTTTAGAGTATGATAAGATGACCATGGAGATAAATGACAACCAGAAAATAATAGAAAAGCATATTGTCAAATGTCTCCAAGCCTCGATGAAGAATGCAACCATAAGCATTTAAAATAGTCACGAAGCCTGCTACAATCATGACAACGATCATGGAGCAATCATAATGGCTAATGACACATTCACAGTGCCCAAAGAGATCATAGTGCAAAAGGTTATATGACCACTGTTAGGAGGATTTAATGATTATCAAAACACGGTCACAAGAAGCTATGCACAATGAAGACCGTTGTTAGCTTCTACTCACAATGAAAGTGCCATTATTTATAAACATTTCAGGGCAACATATTTTCTTGAAATGTCGAATGCCAACAAGAGGATGACCAAAAGTATCCATTCAAGACAATAATAAAGTTATCTCAAAGAAAAAATGTATAAGTTAAAAGATCAGAAAAGTATAAGTCAATAAGTTGTAGGTCTTCATGAACCAACAAAAGAAAAGGTAGTCTTCAAAATAACAAATGAAAGCATTACGCAGTGATCTATGCAAAATGGAAAAACAATTTTCAAACACCATCGAGATTGAAGGATATTATTCATGCATAGGAGACACAACCCCAACAGTGTACAAAGAAACCTACATACTTAGTCCTAATCATTCATAGTTGATGACAGTCCTTGTACCAACCTTCAGTAATGAATACAGTAACCTGTGAGTGCCTATATTTTTGAAATGAGATATAGTCCAATATTAGGACAAGTTGATAAGAGAAATAAAATGACCACAAGCTAATGGAAACAATTCTTATGGTCACTACAAATGTGGTTACCAAATTGAGAGACAACTGTCAAAACAATAACATTTCAATATACTAGAGCAACCATGATCAAATATAATTCAAGGATAGTGAGCATTGTTAAGGGCATGTTCTGAATATGCAATCAAGAAAGGATTTCGAAAAAATAAAAGGTCAAGAATGTCACTATCATGATAGAAGCATAAAGGTGAGAGCAACCCTCGCACAGTTCAAAAGTCACAAAGAGTAGTATTTAACGAATATAGCAGCATTTAAGAAGTACAGTCACAACTCTGGGATAATGAATTATTCAATCTAAGTGATAGTGACTAGTGTTTTAGATGTGAGAAGCCATTTCACAAAAGATAGTGATGCTATGAACCTACACTCAATATGCTAGAATAGTATGCAAAGAAATCATATTACAGTGATTGGTTAAAAAAAATGACTAAGCGAGAACAATCATCAAATCATAGTGAGAAAGACCAAATCTGGGCATAAGGTTCTAACCTCACATTCCCTGTGAAAACTCTAGCAAATCTTTAGAATAACAGAAATGTCAAGTTCTAGAAGTAAACAATGCATCAACCCTAACCATGGCAGTGCCCTCACAATGCAAACAATAATGAGGCAAATGAAATAATAAATGTTTTGATCTTTCTGTCAGTTTTGTCTTAGGGTTTCAAAGCCTAATGTATCCTGATAGGGTAAAATGGGATTTTTGCCTTTCATTGTTTTAAAAAGAGCTTTATTTGAGTGTATGCCATGGTTTTCTTTTTTTCTTTAAGTATTTGTTTAACACTTACAAAAATTTAATCAAATAGGCTTCTTTTAGGGTTTTACATAACTCCCTTGTTTTTGCATATCAAGATTTGTAAATATTTATTTAGAGTGGTATTCATAAATCACTTGAAATAAAAGATATTTCTTTTTTGAAAGCAGAGTTTGAGTTGGATTTGAGTTGTGTGAGATAATTAGGGAGAAGGTTTAGTCTTCTTGGTGTTGTTTTCAACACATGGAGTTAAAATAGGTGATTTTTCACCTAATTGACACTTTAATATTAGTTAAAGAGTTCTAGAGGGTTAAGGATCAGTCAAGGAGTGTTTTGAAACACTTAACTACTTGATACTTCTAGTTACATCCCTAATTTTGAGGGATTTTTAGTTACATTCGACCTAAAGAGGTTGTGTTCATTTTGACAACTCCTTTTTGTAGTTTGAGAGGAGTTCACTTTTAGTTAGGAGCTTGATTATCAAGAAAGGTGCATTTTGTATAAGTCATTCTTTCTCACTTAGATTTATCTAGTTCTGAAGTTTTATACTTATGTAGCAATAGTTTGTTCATGCTCTTGTAACTCATTCTCTATGAGTTTTTCCATATTTATAATGCAGATAACTCCTATTTATCAATAAAATCTTTGCTCCTTCTCTATTAATTTGGTTTTCAAGTATTCTTTGTGAGTTATATGATAAAATATTGTGTTAGCCTTTATTTTTATAAAATTCCTTCAATGCTAGATGCAAAGAATATTATGTCATAGTACAAGTTTGTGTTAGTGTTTCAAAGCTTTTGGATCAAAATTGTGAGAACACCATTGTTCTCCTTTTTCTGAACACCGGAAAGTCAAGGCCTTTCATAAGAATCATTTTTGCAGGCATAAATAAAAGAGTTGTGAGATTGTGCAACTTATTTTGTTGATTATCTTGTGAGTTTGTAAGTGATTTGTAGGTCTTTTATCCACTAGTGCATCACCTTAAACAATAGTTTTTTCAGTTTATGCACATCCTTCTATCCTTTTTCTCAGTCAAATCTCATTTAGTTTTAGGTGATCAAACAGGAAGTTGACCTATAATCTAGAGGTCTACTCTCTCAATAGGATACCCACAGCCTAAGAGTAGTCCCATGTTTCACAGGATTGTAGGTTTTTCAAACTTGCATCAGGTGAAAATCCCCATGACAACAAGACCTATAAGAAGTATGTGATCTTGTATTTTTGGTTTGGAATATGGTTTGGTAATATATCTAAGCTAACTTGTAGCTACACGTTTCACATTTTGATAATAATTGAAGCCAACTTGTGGAAGATTAATTTTTTGTATGTACAGATATATAAGACCAATTTGGATGATGCATTTAGTGTGATATGTGATGTGGTAGACTGTTTTGAAGTGATTTAGCACATTTTCATTTGCACATCTTGATCTTGGTTGATCTGGTAAGAAGTTGCAGAGCAGAACAAAGAAGACAAGCAGATCAGTTACAGCAGATCATTTTGCACTTAACCAGAATTGATTTTTGGCATAATTAGATGCTACTTTCCAATTCACTAGTTATTGTAATCAATTTGCAATCTCTTGTAAGGCAGTGAGACTTCCTCCAAGATTGTTGCCCAGTTTTTGTAACTTGAACAGTGAACTCTAGGCAGCATGCTTGAATGTAAGTGCATTCCCCTTATGTAATATTGTTTTTTCTACTGGCCATAGTGGAATAATAATATGGGTTCAAATCCCACCATGTTTTTTCCCATTTGGGTTTCCACGTAAAAAACTTGGTTTTATGGTTGCATGGTTACTTGTTTTATGTTTCTACACTTTGCTATCTTTGCAGTTTATCTAGTGGTTGAATAATAAGTATAACAAGTTTAAAATTCGCATAACATTGATTCACCCTTCACCCCCCCCCCCCCCCTCTCGGTGTTCATTGATTTCCAAAAAGACCAAGGCATGCCACCATGGTCCTCCCTAAATTGGGCCCTCTTTTAACCCATTTCAACATTTTAAATTTCAGCGAGATTTCTCTCTCCGTGTCAGCTCATATCGGAAAATCAATCAATTTTCTCAATGGGCAAGTATATAAAGAGGATTTCCCATCTCATTTGAACATCTAACATATCTATCAAGAATCTGACAAACACACATGAGCTCAAGCATTCAAGCATTCAAGAGTAATTGAGCATTATTAGTCTTCCTTAAATCCTTGGAGCAACAATAAAGTCAAGATTCAAGCATTAAAGTGGAGATCTACATACTATTTCATGAAACCCTAATTCCATGTGGAGGCAAGAAAAACTTCACAAGGAGGTATAATCATTCAATTTTCAGTCATAATTCAACATCTCCCTCAAAAGGTGAACCTTTCCTTTCAATCATTTTAATTTCATTTATCTATATTTCATGGTTAATTCCAACAGTGGGGTTTGACCTAAGGAAATCCCCTATTCCCAACCTATTTCCCTTTCTTTTTATGTGCAAGAAATAGGTATGCAAATATACTTCTCAAAATAAGCTTCAAACACAAAGATAGAACAACCCTTTTTGGTGTGCGAAAAATTCGAAGGCCTGTGTTGCTGCATCATGGTCCCTTCTTTTTGGGGGTATTTTTATATGGCAGATCCGAATCAACTTATATTATTTAGATCCAGGTGCACGACAAAATCCCGAACATGTAGCTCATTATTTTCTCAATCTTGTCTCCAATTTTAGCACTTTACCCTAAACCAACATTTCAACTTAGAAAAGAGGGAAAAACACATCATAATCAATCAATCCACTTAGTATTCAGTCCTTGTCTAATTTGTGACTGAATCTAGTGGATTCCTCCCCTCTTTTGAATGTAAATAATTTCCTCCTCAAAAGAGAAAATTGATTTGGTGATTTTTCCTTCTATGTTGCAAATTTCCAAATCAAAATTTTCCCCTTACAAAAATCTCTAGCTTTTCTTTGATGGCTAGACGTCACTATCTTTAGGTGTCGTCTATGGGGGGAATTATTTGCACCTGATCCATAGTGTAATTATAATTGTTGATTTATAATTACACTATGAGGCAAGTGCAAATAACCCCCCTGTAGCCAGAACCCTATCTTTACTGATAAGGTCCTCGTACTTCATTCAAGGTTCACACATTTTCTTTTGGTGTAGACCAAGAGTAAATTTGTAAATGCCCTACTTAGAAAATAAATTATTCTAAACAAATTCCATGATAGTGCATGCCTTTTCTTTTGTCATTTTGCATTCTCTTTTGACATTCATGTCGACTCCTTATGGAGACCACTTCTAAATGCTTGTCATTCTAAAATAAATAAGATTATTAGGTAAATATATAGGAAAAATTTAAGTTTAGATCTAAGGTCCGAACTCACACTCTTAGGATGCATTTGAAATCTTATACTCTTATTTTGTTAAGAATATAATTTAGTTTGAAATAAAATGAATGGTAAAGTACTTTGAATCCAAAGAGCTTTATTGTTAGTAAAAAGACTATTTATATAATATTGATACATAAATAAAAGGAATGATTAAATATTATTAATAAAAGTGTAGATTACTTAAGATATTTATATTATACAAGAAGTTACAAGATATTGCTTATTTTAGTTGGATTTTTGTGATTACATCTAAACAAAATAGTAAATAAGAATTAGTTGTTCTATTTTAGTAAGAAGGTTATTTTGAGTAATTCTTTAGGTTTCAATTGAAGTAGATATATCATGATCAACATTTAATTTGTTCCTATTTTATGCGATTTGCAGAAGGAGAATGTACCTCTTCATAGAATTAAGCTGTCAACTTATAATCATCTTGCAAGGGGAAAAGTAAATATATGTGAATACTTAGTTTATTATTGAATAAATGTCTTAGATGTTTATCTCTTTTTTTGCATGCAAGGAATTATGCATTTTCCTTAAATACTACATGAAATCATATTATAACTGAAATGAATTTAGTATCATAATGTTATCAATTGTATGAAATTAAAAGAGTTAGTTTTAAAACAATATGCGTGTTTTGCTTACTAAGTATTTTATTAAAGAAGATAGTTTATTTTCTTGCATGTGATGGATATAGGCTAACAAAGAAGGTTGATCCTCTTTTTTGGAAAAAAATAGATATTTTCAAGTGCTTTGGCCAAAACCATGTTTTCATTGAAATAGATGAATGTAGCCTAGCAAAATTATATTGATATGTTTCTTTATCATATGATCTTGATACGAGGATATTGCATGTGCTTGTTAGAAATGCATGTAGATATGTTAGGTTGTATTGGGGTTCCCTCCTGCCTATTGTTCCTAGGTAGCTAGGCATTTCATGCAGGGTTGGGTATTCTTTGTGTCAAGAAGAATTACACAAGCTTCATGGTTGGGCGGAAAAACACTTGAGCCATGTTATCATCTCTAGGATTTGTAGATGACTGTTGGGGTCAATTGTATTTAGAGACTCATTTATTATATTTCATACATCATTACTTGAATAGTACAAGTTTTTGTACATCATTATTTGTATAGAGTTGATTACAAGGTGTGAGAGCCTAAGTTGTACTATTTATATATCTCATTTCATGCACTAACACCTAGATTAGGCACTTTTATATATGAGATATAATATGATATTTATATAAATATTGGAGTTATTTCATTTGATTTCAATAGTTTGGGAAATTCAGTTATTATCTGTTTTTGTGATATAGTTAAAGGGTTGCGAATCTTAGAAAACTCTACCCATTTTTTCTCGACAATATTATTGAAAGAAAATATTTGAGGTAAGTATTTTATGTGGAGCCTTCTGTCAACTTCTTTATCTCACTCAAATGACTTTGCACAAATACACTTCAATCAACTAGGTTCCCCAACCCTTCACACCTTACACTCACAAACCTTCACCAAATCACTCAAATGGGGTTTTTAACTTCAATGGCTTAACCAAACATGACTCATGGGTTCAACACACCTATCACACCCTGACACAAGATTCCATATACCCAAGTTGACCGGTTCAATCCCCAATACACAAAACAACACTTAACTGGTTTATTCCTACTAGCCCTTCAAACCGGTATTTGCACATTAACTCAAAACTTTCCCAAAACACTTGTAAAACAAAACACACTTTCAAAAACCCATTTACAAGTTTCACAACATACTTAAATTTTAGATATGGTTGTTTCGGACTAACATCTAGTTTCAATACCCTGTCCTACTAGGATTAGGCCAAATTAGCCCACTTTTCCAAAGGAACACCCTTTGGATCACAACTCCAAACCTTCACACCCAAAAAAAGTATTAGGAAATGTTTCAAAACAAAATATTTTTAGGGTTTTATGCAGTGTCATGCCCATTTACCTATTCAAATACAAAACCCTCACTTTTAGGAACCCAAACCTAGGGCTTTCCTAATCTCTCACTTCTAGTCACTTCTAGACCCAACCAAAGGATAAAACACCATTAAAATGACTTGTGTAGACATAATCCATCATAAAATTCCACCCTCGTTTAATTAAAATACTCATACTAATACATGGCACCAGTTGTACACTCTTCAACATGCAATTTTTCCATAATTTGTGATCACCACTCCTTCATTTCACTCTTCCCTGAATTATCAATAATAAAAACACTTATAGTACACATTGTAGACTCATCCTAAAAGTTACAAAAGTTACATAAAGTAGGATGAGTCAATTTCACAATTTTGACTCTCAAAACCCTTCAAAACTGTCACCTACAACAATATTTAGGACAATCAGTATAAATGGATCAAATTTGAGCGTAAAAACTGATGAATACTATGAGGGGGGATGAATTAGTATGCCAAAAATCTTTGAACTTAAACACTTGGCAAGACTAACAATAAACTAGTAAAACAGATTAACAGACAAACTGGTTAGCACACATGCAAACCAAATAACAAATAATGCATTCACCCACAGAAGCACAAACACCATAACACAAAAGATTTTGACGTGGAAACCCAAATGGGAAAAACCATGGTGAGATGGAACTCGCAAGTAACTATATGCAGAATAGAAACCAGACTAGTTAAGGTCAGACGGGTTAAGGTCTTACAGTGTTCTATACCAGAACAGATCTTGTTAGGGATCTCAATCTCTATTAGGAGATAAGTCTGATTAAAGACTAACTTGCTAGAGGATTTTTAGATCCACAAATGTGAACCACCTTGTGAGAGGATTTACAAAGGCTACTTTGAGCCTACCTGGTTAAGGGATATAGACTTGTCAAAGATGTGAGTAATCAACAAGTGAGTGATCTAGCAAATAGCACAGATTGCTTGGTTAGATCCTTGATAGCTCGATCTTAATGCATTACAACATTACTTCAGTCTTCTACACATTCATGCTCTCTCTAACTCCTCAGCCAACTTGAACCCTAGCAACAACATCAATCTCAACTACAACAACCTAAAAACCCTAGACATAATGTCATTATAAAGGAATCTAATTTCATGTCAGTCCAATAGGATTACAATACATTTTCCTAGGTTCAATGCATCTAGACATATCTGGTAACACAACACAGAAAGCACCACCAGAGTGTCAACACTGTCAAATGATTGGTGGATGGTAACTCATCACAAAATGCCAGTAGGTAACTCATCACAGAGTATTACCAGTTCATACAAAATACTGGTTGTTGATTTGTCAAAAATGAAGATTGGTAACAATGTGTTATGCCACTTTAATCCCTTATACCACTTGGGATCCATGAACCACTTGGGGTCGACATGCCGCTTCAAACTGGTAAACACATTCTGCAAAATACCAATAGTCTAAAGACTATAATACAACATACCAGTTGGAACATATTTCGGTTGAGCTTAAGCTTATACATATAAAGGAGATCATAGTGCAAGTGTGTGTCCATCAATGACAATCACAACATAAACATCAAGAATGCCAACAATCTCCCCCTTTGGCATTGATGGCAACACTTAGGAAAATAAAATTTTCACATCTAAGTATTTTACAACAAAATCATGCCATTAGCAAAATTGCTCCCCCTAAGCATATACACTATCCCTTTGTCAATACAATGTATAACAATTTTGCATATAGAGCATAAACATTGAGATATTTAGAGCATATATCAAAATTTTGATTACCAGATACTTTTCCCTATACTTCTCCCAAATATAATTCTTCTCCCCCTTTGCCAACAATGACAAAGTACAACAGAACAACCCTGTTTTCATTTGATATTGAAATAATAAAAGTTTAATGACAATAAGGAATAATACTTGTCAAAAATAGATTTAAAGTCCTGCAAGAATTGTTTCATTGATAAAGACTAGGACTCAAGTAGGGAGGTGGCTACTTCTTTTTTTGTCTACATCTGGGAGACCTATTCTTCCATGGTATCAATTGTGCTCATCTCCTATGTAACTGTTAAGGCATCCAGATTCATATAGCACTTCTAAAGAATTTGTAGATGTGGGAGTAGAACCAATTGAAGCTCCTACAAATTTCTAGACTAGGTGTTGATCTCTTGCTCCATTTTTGCTGATTGGATGTGAAACCGGTGAACGGTTTGCCCATAATTTGTAAAGGAGTCATAAGGTGGCTTGAATGTGCTCATGTAGGACTATAAGTCTATTTGAAGCTTTTTCTTCTGAGCTAGCACATCATCATAGAATAGATGGGGTTGGCAGATCTTGCTGACTAGCAGATTCCCCTCATCCAAAGCATCCCTTATATCCTTTTGTTCTTTTTGCAGTTCCGTCTGGAGCTCATTCAATTTCTTCACCAGAGCTATATTAAGAGCTTTTTGATGCTCCTTCTTGACATTTGCCTCTGCTGCCTCTTCTAGGCTCTGCACCTGATCATCCATAACTATGCATAGGAGCTTAAGTTTGGCCAGTGATGATTCAGTGCTCGGAAGGTTAGTACTGAGTATCAAACCGGTAAGTGTGTCCACAGCCACTTGAATTACATCCTGCTCCTTTTTCCTCCGTATGTTTTCAAGTCGTTCTTGGGCAACTTCGGTGCTCTACATCACCTCTGTTTCACTTGCAGACTAGAGGTCGATAGGACTAGTGAGGTCAGCCGGTTTGGCTTGACTATCGGTTGCCTTCAGAATCTCCATTTGGGTGCTCTTTGTCGCTTCTCCTTCCTTGTCCTTTTCAGCTTTCTTCTTCTTCGCTTCTCTCCTTTTCTCTTCCTCCTTATCTTCCTCTTCCTTCTTCTTCCTCTCTACTTCCTTGTGTCTTTTTCTCTTCTTCATCCTTTTTCTTCTTCTCTTCTTCATCTTTCTTCTTCTTCTCCTCTTCATCCATTGCCGCTTCTTGACTATCCTCATCTTTCTTATCAACCTATTCATCTTGTTACTCTTGTCCTATTGCCTCAGATGGTGTTTCCTAAGTAACATCTTCTACATCCAGGGCATCAACATCAATGGTGTCAACCGGTTCAACATCCAGATTTTCTTTGTCATCAAATACTTCATCTGGTTTGGATATAACCAGTTCTTTCTCAGCTTGCAGGTTGGCTATACGCACTTTGTGAGACTGGACAGCGGTTACCATATGCTGATGAGTGTCCTTTTCGACATCATCAACTCTTCCTTCTAACAGCCAGAGTCTTCTTCTTCTAGTGAAGAAGAGTCCTTTATTTTGGTCAATAACATCAAATAATTCAGAATTTGATAGGTCGGGAAAGTACTGTGCAAAAACTTTCTCCCTAATTTCCTATTCCTTTTCTATGGCGATGCGCCATCTATTATCTAATAACATATACAAAGAATCTGGTGTCTAAGATTTAATCTCTGAGGGCAACCAGTCATAGGTACACAAATACTTGATAATCTCTTGTTCTACCTCTTATTTTTCTTCATCACTAAAGTCATCAAAGTAATCTACTAAATCATGTAGCAATTTTCTCCTAATATTCTTTATTGTTCTTTGACAATGTGTCAAAGGTTTATAGGAGGAGATATCTATATTTACTGGTGCAGATGATGTCGGTTCATTCTTTGTCTTCTTTCTTGTCTGTCTCGCTTCTTGGGCTACTCCTCAGACATAGTTTCCTCTGAGTCTGGTGAATTGCGTTTTGTCTTCCTTTTCCTTTCGAAGACTTTAGCCAGTGTTGCTTCCGGTTTCTTTTTGGCCGGTGATCGTTTGGTCACTTTTGGACTTGTTGTAGTAACTGGTGCAGATGCAGATGAAACTTCTTTACCCTTCTTCACTAAAGGCTCTTTTCCTTTCTTTGTTGGTGGCTCCTCAACTGATGCTATCCTTTCTAGGTAGGTGTTGGTTCTCTTTGCCTTAGGATCAATCGGTGAGGCAATAAGGGTAGAGGCATACCCTTCTAGCATGTCATACATCACCTCATAGCCCATTGGCTCCACTTCTTCCACTCTAGGCTCAACAGCTTCCATTATGCATTGGTCTACCTTGATGGTGAAACAAATATTGTCTTCATATTTCTTAACGATGTCACCTGATATTCTCATTCTTTGGCTCATTTTCCATCTGAACTCATCAAAATACTTGTTCAAAAATTCAGGGTAACCAGTTCCCACTGCTTGCAAACTTTCCTTTATCTGTTTGGTAACCGGTTGGTCTGCAGACCACTGAATGTTTCCCACTCCTAGGAAGTATCCTTGAAAGTAAAAGAACAACCCAACCAATAGTTGTCCAAACTTGAACCTCAGTGCATTATCTTGTTTGATTGATTTTAGGTTCAATAGGAGTTGCCTCTGCATACCAATGCATAGGTCAAATGATGCATCCTCCTTTATCATCTAGTAAGCGGCATTTACTGTTGCAACAGATATAGAGTTAATTTTGCTGGCTGAGAACGTCCGGTATCCAATCACCATACATGCATATTTCACCAGATCATCCTTGATAGAATTGATGGTCATACCTCGTGAGTCACTCACTGAACCAGTGAGCTTGGAAATTTTAGTTTTGCTAACCGTCCTTAGGGCTAGCACTTCCCTTGTATTGCAAAAACTGATGATGACATGAATTGCTTGCAGTGTAATATCATGCATTCTCTCCAAGTACATCTTGTCACCATGGAATCTACTCAGAATAATTCTTATATGATCCTCTGTGAAATCCTCCAGGAAGTAAACAGCATTGTGGAGTTTCTTCTTCTCCAGAATACTATACTCTGGTTTGATCATCTTATCTTGTCCACAAAACAAACCTAGTTGGGTATGGATAGCTAGAGACCCTAGGTCTTCAAGTTTACAATCAATATAATTTGAGATTTCCTCTTCTGCTATAACACCAGCTGGAACTTGAGATAGGGCATTATACTTAGATTTGTGTTGAATAAAACTTGCGAGCTTAACAGATGCACTAGAACTGGTATGAGATGTGGAAGCCATGATAGAAACTTAAGAACTCGAGAAATACCTTTTGAAACATGTGAATTTAGGGCTTTCAAATTCTCCTTCACCTCACACTCTGTCGGTTGTAGAATCACCACTTTGTGTTCTTCACTTGCCTGTTTGCAATTTGAATTTGAATCTCCTTTGCGGTTTCTCAATTTCTCAAAATCTCACCATACATCACCTTCTCTTCGCTCGAAAACTGATAGTGAGAAATGATTTGAAAAATGCTTTTAAGCATATTCCTTGCCTACCATAATTAATGCTCCACTATTAGGGTTTAAACCCTAATTTTCCCTTTTTACCATTTCTGGTCTTCCGCCAAATGACAGGCAACACACACCGGTTAAGGTCTTTTGCCGGTGTAAACCGGGGGTTCGAAAGCATTTTTCCATTTCGCTCCCCCTAAGCTTTTCTAAAGCTTAGTTTGTTGGTTCCATGATTTCCACACTAGGTGTAGAAACCAGTTCCTCTTGTAACACCATTGGTTTCTTCTTCTAGGTTTTGTTCATATCTGCTTGAACTGTTTGAACATCAATTTTTCCTTTCGGAGTGATCGGTATATCATCCGATATACTCTTTCTGCTTCTGCAGAATCTTGCTGCATGACCCAGTTGGTTGCAATGATAGAAAATCATTCCAGGTGCTCTCCAGGGTCCATTGTTCATGTTCCCATTCTTCCTTCTGCATGTTGTAGTAGTGTGACCATGACCATGACAAATCCAACAGTTTGCTCTCCATCCAGTTTCCGCTTGATAGCCACCACTTCTTGGCTAATGATTGAAGACATTAAAGCAGTTGTGATTCTGGTTCACAAAAGGTTCAGGACCAACTCCTTGGGTCCTCTGAGGATATCTTCCAAAGCTATTCATAACAAGCCTGCATTCAGATGCTCTATGCCCAAACTTGTTGCATGCATAGAAGTTATCATTGAATTTATAGGATCTAGGCTTATCATTTAGGAAATAAGGAAAATTGTTGTAAGCCTTACTCCTACACACATTAGCAGTATGTCCTTCTTTAAGACAATTAAAGCAAACAGGTTTAAACTTTTGCTTACCTTTATCCTTTGATGCCAGTTGTTTCTTTGATGCTCTAGCATTTGTACCAGAGGTCTCACCTTCCTCATGACTAGAATAGCCAATTCCATCAGTATTCTTAACAGGTTTGGCAGATTCAAGCTTTTACTCTAGCTTCACAGTGCTCTTGTTGAACTTAGCAAGTATTTCCTTTGACTCAGAGAGTTCTTTGGAAATGGCAGCATTTGTTTCCATTAGGTTTTCACTCTCAGAGATGGCACTGTTCAATTCACCTTGCATGTCTTCCTTTTCCACTTTGCTAGCATGGAGTTGAGCAGTTAGTGCACTGATCTCTTGCTTCAACTTAGAGATCTCATGATCTTTGTCCTTCACTAGATCTTTAGTTTTCCTCCGGTTCTCAAGTTCTTGACACATCCGGATAGTCAGTCCTTCCAACTCCTTTCTCAAGTTGGAGTTTGATTCATTCAGCTTATTTACTTCTGCAATTAGGGCTTTCATGTTTGCTTCATCTGAAGAACTATTTTTAGATAGCTCCATCAGCTTTTCAGCATGTTCTCTCCTTTTTGCCTGAGAGACCTTATATTTAGCCATAAGTTCATCATAGGCTTACTCAGACTGAGTTAGCCGATGAGTAAGTTCTCTCAATGTGTATTCCCCCATATCTCTTTCCAAGTGGTTAAACTTATAGAAAGGTAGGCTCTGATATCAATTGATGAATACTAAGAGGGGGGGGTGAATTAGTATGCCAAAAATCTTTGAACTTAAACACTTGGCAAGACTAACAGTAAACTGGTAAAACAGTTTAACAAACAAACCAGTTAGCACACATGCAAACCAAATAACAAATAATGCATTCACCCACAGAAGCACAGACACCATAACACAAAAGATTTTGATGTGGAAACCCAAATGGGAAAAACCACTGTGAGATGGAACTCACAAGTGTCTATCTGCAGAATAGAAACCAGACTGGTTAAGGTCAGACCGGTTAAGGTCTTACAGTGTTCTTTACCAGAATAGATCCTATTAGGGATCTCAATCTCTGTTAGGAGATAAGTCCAATTAAAGACTACCTTGCTAGAGGATTTTTAGATCCATAGATGTGAACCACCTTGTGAGAGGATTTACAAAGGCTACTCTGAGCCTACCCGGTTAAGGGCTACAGACTTGTTGAAGATGTGAGTAATCAACAAGTGAGTGATCTAGCAAATAGCATAGATTGCTTGGTTAGATCCTTGATAGCTCGATCTTAATGCATTACAAAATTGCTTCAGTCTTCTACACATTCATGCTCTCTAACTCCTCAGCCAACTTGAACCCTAGCAACAACATCAATCTCAACTACAACAACCTAAAAACCCTAGACATGATGTCCTTATAAAGGAATCTAATTTCATGTTATTCCAATAGGATTACAATACAATTTCCTAGGTTCAATGCATCTAGACATATTTGGTAACATGACACAGAAAGCACCGCCAGAGTGTCGGCACCATCAAACGATTGGTGGATGGTAACTCATCATAGAGTATTACTGGTTCATACAAAATACCGGTTGTCAGTTTGTCAAAAATGAAGACTGGTAACAATGTGTTATGCCGCTTTAATCCCTTGTACCACTTGGGATCCACAAACTGCTTGGGGTCGACATGCCGCTTCAGACCGGTAAACACATTTTGCAAAATACCAATAGTCTAAAGACTATAATACAACATACCGGTTGGAACATATTCTGGTTGAGCTTAAGCTTATACATATAAAGGAGATCACAATGCAAGTGTGTGTCCATCAATGACAATCACAACATAAACATCAAGAATGCCAACAATATTAAAATGACTTGTGTAGACATAATCCATCATAAAATTCCACCCTCGTTTAATTAAAATACTCATACTAATACATGGCACCGGTTGTACACTCTTCAACATGCAACTTTTCCATAATTTGTGATCACCACTCCTTCATTTCACTCTTCCCTGCATTATCAACAATAAAAACACTTATAGTACACATTGTAGACTCATCCTAAAAGTTACAAAAGTTACATAAAGTAGGATAAGTCAATTTCACAATTTTGACTCTCAAAACCCTTCAAAACTGTCACCTACAACAGTATTTAGGACAATCAATATAAATGGATCAAATTTGAGTGTAAAAACTTCAATAACAACACCAAATTAATGTATTAACCCTACTCCATCTCTATATTCCTATGATCAATCCATAACAAATAAAGAAAGAGAAACCTCAGTCACAAATAAAAGCAGATTTAACAAGCTTTTGCAGGAAACCATGAGATTTTATTATCAATTTATGACTCTTACATTTGAATCTGTCTCTCTCATTCTTTTGGCATTCAAACCAATGTTTAAATACATTTACTCTCAGGATAAATGACAACCAACTCTTAACCACCCATACAACCACCTTTTAGATGTTACATCCCTAATTTGTTGTCAACTTGACACTTTTAGTTGTCAATTGACAAGTTTTGACCTTTCTTGCTACATGACTCTAATTACTCATTCCATTACATCAATAGGGTCATATGAGACCTTATAAAACACAAAATTCTTATTAAACTCCTATTCTACCCATTGAACCCCATTACATTACTCATTTTGACATTGTTTTTCCCTCATGACAACTTATTACAATTTGATTACATTGACTCAATACATGAATAGATATGGCTTTAATTGCCTTAGTTACATATCCAAATGGTCATGATTGAACTTACAACACAAATATCTTCTTGATCTTCATTGTGGCCTCATGATGGCCATTCTTGCCTTGGGTGCTCTTGCACCAGTATTTTTTTTGTGAAGTTCTAGGTAAACTTTTTAATGTGATTTGTGATGCTAGCATGTCACATCCTTTAGTGTGAAACACTTTTGATCTAGAGATATGAACCAATGAGGTCACAAATGGTGCACCTCATCCCCATTTAACAAAGTCAAGGCTCAAACGCATAAACACATTGGATCAAAAAAGGCACAAGCTTGTGATCAGAAAGACCCAATGAGGGTTTGAATCTTGGTGGTAACAACGACAATTCCACAACTTAACCAACACACTATGGGAAGAACCCCAAAATTTTGAGGTAAGTTCTATATCATGGTTTTAATGAGTCCTTTTGAGGATTCATTTCCTTACCCTAATCTTGGTATAGCTATTTATTGTTGTATTTCTTTATTTATTCACTTGAATTAGTCCATCTTCTTCATTAATAAAATCTGTCTCTATTTAAAATTTTAAGAGTACATCTTTTCATAACTATCTTGAAGCAACAAGATGTCAAGCTCTATCAATGGTATTAGATAGATACTCACAACACCAACTGCAACAATAACCACAAGAAAGCACATGGTCACTTCATATGTAATTCAAATGGAAAATAACAATACCAATGCCCATTATAAGGTATTTATTTCAATTCTAAATTGAATTGTTTCTTTGCCAATATACATTTCAATGTCAATAACCAAGATCTCGTTCAACCTATTTCTTTTTGACAAATATATTATCAATTATACTAAATTAGCTAGAAAAAATATCACAAGAAACATGAAAAATATTTATCTATAGAAACTCAATCAATTATTGGAAATGATTTGACCAAAGGAAAAACAATTCTAAGAACAATTGCTCATCTTTTGGATGAATTAGTTAATTCCCATTTTCTTTCTATAGTTTATATCTTTTGAATTCAATGCATTTATGGAGTGTGTTTACCATGGTACTCGATGTTGTGTCTTTATATGGAATTAGTTTTTGTATGTCAATAGCACTGGAAGAGAATCAAGCTCAATTTATATACTTAAATGGTGGTCTTGAGTATTTCTTTATCTACTTTTCTTATTACTCCTACAATCATGCCCAACATGTTTTCTTCCATCATGACTAAAAGCGCAATATGAGTTGTTATAGTCATTCATATTTTATTATATGTGAAATTTTCTATGGAACAACAATCAATTTTTGTTTGGGCAAAAAAATTGAAGACTTGGGTTATGAGCTGCCTCTATTATGATATAACCATTTCTAGAAAGATATAGAAAATTGTAGCCTTGTTTCCTTATTTTTTTTTTTTAATATCATCATTTAGTCTTTCCTAAGGTGCATTCAAAGAGTTCCCTTTTTTGTACAAGAATTTTACTTTGTAATCTAAGTAAATTAACTAACCTCTTCTAGAGAGAGAGGAGTCTAAGATAATTTGCTTTCATCATAAGTTGATGTGCTTTGTTGCATGAAGAATGGAATCAAATATACTAATAGTAGAAGTGGTCAGAAATTTTTTTGTTTTAGTAGCATGTTGTTGGTATTTTGTTAGGTAAGCAAGTGAAACATATGCTAACATATTAATGGTATCTATAAGAAATCCTCCATGACATATTATTTTTGGTAAATCCATGAGTCCCATTAATTTGCATATAAGATAATATGATGGATGATTTTACATGTTATTATATTTTCAAGGAACTCACCCTTAGCTTCACCTTGTTATATTATGGTGGTGCTATAGACTATTTATATTTGACAATATGAAATTTAAATATTAAAAAAATAAGCATAGTTTTTTAGTGAGAACAATAAAGTTTTTAATAGAACAGTAAGGAAACTAATATATTATGATATCATAAAATGTTCTGAAGATCACAATATCACATTGATATTTATAGGAGTTGGTTTGGTATTTCTCCTAGATCAACAATGGATGTAACGTCACTTTAGAACTGAGGGTAATCTTTGGCTCTCAAGTTTTAGTTTTGCTTGAGGTCGCTCTGATGCTTTTGATTTCCTTTTTAGGTTTCCATTTATCGAGGATTCCTTTTAAATGCAAATATTCCTTGTGGTAGATTTCTTGTTATGGTTTTAACTTTGAAATACACATGTAATTGACTTTTATCTTTCATCACGAGTTTTTATTAGTTTTTTGTATATAAAGATATATAATTTAAAATTTAAAATGGGGAAGATTTATTGGAGAATTTTAAGTATTTTGATATGTAATTGATATGGATATTCCATAGTATGATTTATTAACATGAATCTTTATTCAAAATATTTGGTTGCTAACACCAAATATATATATATGGATATTGATATGGATATTCCATAGTATTCTTAATTGATATGGATATTTGGTTGCTAACACCAAATATATATATGGATATATATGGATATTGATATGGATATTCCATCGTATTCTTAATTGAATAACACCAATGGTTGCACATGATGATGTTTCTACAACTAGATATTTGGTTGCTAACACCACACATTCATCATGTAAGATAGAATATGATCGCATCATTAGCTATCTCCTTGTACAATAGATGTTATATACTTATAACAATTAAAGACAAGCAAGTAAATGAAAACAACACATGAAAAAATAACACAAGTGATTTACTTTGCGTAAACCCTCAATAATTACATGGTTTGGTGTATATTTGAACTATTTTCCAGGAATCTAAGGGTAATGGTTTTTATGGTATACAACAATTTGTGAGTCACTTATCAAGATGATTTTTTTCATGCCTAGTTTAGAAATTGTAGTGTCATAAATTGCAACCCCTTACAACGTGGTTTGTTGTATATTTGAACTATTTTCCGGGAATCTAAGGGTGATGTTTTTATGGTATACAACAATTTGTAGTCACTTATCGAGATGATTTTTTGCATGCCTAGTTTAGAAATTGTAGTGTCATAAATTGCAACCCCTTACAACTTCACACTCCTTTTTAGGCCCTTCCTTTAGTGTGTCTCCTTCTAGGTCTTTTTTAGCCTATTTTGGCCCTATCTTATCCAAATTGTCATAATAGGCTCATGAGGTGACTGATCTAATGTCATGAGCCTATACACTCTGAAACCACCTTTCTTTGGTCCCTTTCTAGTCAGACTACAACCCCTAGTGCCCTAGTCCTAGTGGACTATGATTCCTAGTGCCTTAGTGTTGGATATCATTGGCATATAATGATAATGTATGTTGTCATTGATGTCAAGAAGTTGGTGAACCGGTATGAAGAGGCATGAAGAGATGTAGTGAACCGGTGTCAGGGTTTCACTAAGTGTGACTATCGGTTGGTAGTCTCAGCTCTATGGTTATTGGTTTGGCGATTCAGCTTGTGCGATGCAACCAATGATACTCTATGATGAGTTAGCTAAGAGATGTGAATGAGATCAAGGTGCCACATCAGCCTTGTGTGCATGAAGGATTGAGGTACGAGAAGATCAACCGCATTTAAAGTCTACCTCGGGAATGATCATTCTTCTTAGTGGTATGAGAAGAAAGTGTGATGGGTTACTGATTCCCATGTGCAGTGAAGAATGAACGATGCAGATTGTCTTGTGATATGTTTGAATTTGTAATGCTCTATGCAATGTGTTTGGACGGTCAGGATTGGACCACCTGTGTTGTAAACCTAAGATGCTTAGGGTTTAGGGTTTATGCTACCGACCTATCTGTTGTCTATAAGGCCGATGATGTTTTTTATTGTAAATTTGTTGGAAAATGTTGTATGTATCTGAGTGATGAGATACTTTCTAGACTAGTAAGAGGAAAACTATAGAAGTGTGATTGCAGAGTAGAGGAAATGAAAAGGATTTGCCTTGGCATGTAGTGTTGTTATCAGATCAGTAGTTTTTCCTATTGTCTTCTAATCATTTCAACAGATGGAAAATCCCTTTACCGAGTAGCTTTAATAGGCTTATTGTAAAACCTATAACTAGGTGACTCAAGATCATTGAGTTCTTCAAATCCTCTAGCGAGGTAACCTTTAACAGGGTTTCAACCTTTAACAGGGTATATAGCCATCCCTTAACCAGGTGATCTCTAACATGATCGGTTCCTAGCAGAACCTTATTGTAAAGTCTTTAACCAGACTAGGCTCCTAATAGAGTGAGCTTCAAAAGAGTTCAAAAAAAGATTGTGGGTATTCATCCCCACCGTGGTTTTTCCCATTTGGGTTTCCACATGAAAAAATTGTGTGTTATGTGTTATGCATTTTTCATGTGATGTTTATGAAGTATATGGTTAATAGGTTATGGTATTTCTAGTATACCACATGCATATGTTTATGGGTGAAGTTGATGTCAAGTATTGATCATTTCAGACTTATCAGTTTATGGTATCTGATGTCTTACTGTGTTTAACCTGTATTGCCATGGTTAAGTTCAGTAATGGTGATAACCAGTTGGTTTTGCTTTAGCTAGATAAGTTGTTGGGAGAGTTTTTATCTGTACAGATTCACCCCCCCCTCTCAGTGCTAGTTGGGGTATCTATTGTTCATCATTATTCATCAATTGGTATCAGAGCACCTCCAGGTCCTCAGTGATATAAGCTTAACCACTTGAGGTAAAAGATCCTGCTGTAATGATGAAGAGGGAAGGTCCTAAGTTCAATAGAGATAACTTTAAGATATGGAAGGATGGAATGAATATTTACATCAAGAGTATGGGTGCTCAAAAGTGGAGATATGTTGAGAATGACTATGTTACTCCCACTAGCACTCTGATTGATGATCAAAAGAGATAAATCCAGGAAAATGGGCAAGTCATGGAAGCCCTTATCAGCATCTTGTCAGACATTGAGTTTATTGATGTACAAGACAAGGACACACCTAAGTATGTATGGGATGCATTGGAAAACATCTATGGTGGTGATGAGTATGTAAAGCAAGCTAAGGAAGAAATCCCTATAGGTAAATTTGAGGATATGAGGATGGTTGAAGGTGAGACCATTCAGCAGTATGGTATTAGGATTAAGACTGTGGTTGGTGATATCAAAAGTGTTGGTGGAACTATTGATGATACCACTGTTGTTAGTAAAGTCCTTAGATCATTGTTACCAATCTATGCAATCAGAGTTGTTGCTATCCAAGAACTAAGGTCTATTGATAAGACCAAGGTATCCTTAAATTCTATCATTGCAAATTTAACTGCATATGAGTTGAATAGCTATGATGGTAGTGTTCAGAAGACTGAGTAAGCCTTTAAAGCATCGACTGTACCATCCAGAAAAGGAAAAGAAACTAGTACCAGTTATGAATCCAGACAATGCAAAGATATGGATGATAAAGAGATTCTAATGGAGTTTGAAGCTCTTCTTGCTAAAAGACTTCTGAAAGGAACTAGAAAGTATAGAGGAAAAATTCCTTTGAAATATTTTTCCTACAACAAGATAGGACATATAGTTGTTAATTATCCTAACAATGATAATATAGATAAACTAGAGAGGTTTAGAAAGTATAAAGGAGGAAACATAAGAAATTGTCTAGTTGTTGTGGATGAAGGTGTCACTAATGAAGAATCAGAAGATGAAGAAAATGAAGACATAGTGTTTGTAGTAGTAAAGGAAGAAGTGTCTGACAAGAAAGCACTTGTCTCTCACATTGACAACTCTAATGAGTGGATAATTGATAGTGGTTGTTCTCACCACATGACTGGTGACCGGAGAAAGTTTTTGTCTCTCGAAGAATATGATGGAGGTGTTGTCAGATTTGGCAACGATGCACCATGCTTGGTGAAAGGTAAAGGATCCATCTCATTGAATGGAAAGAGTAGTGCAGATGATGTCTACTGGGTAGAAGGTATTAAGCATAACCTGTTGAGTGTTGCTCAACCAAATGACAAAGGATTAGTTTTGGAATTCAAAGGTGGAATTTGCAGTATAATTGGGAAGAGTGGTGAAGTTATTGCGACTGGTAAGCAGACTAGAGGTAACCTATTTTAGTTGAATGCCAAGATAAGTTGGTGTCTAATGGCTAAGTTTGATGATAGTTGGATATGGCATAGGAGACTTTGTCATATGAACTTTGACAACATTGTTAAAGCCGGTAAGATCAAGGCGGTAAAAGGATTACCTTTGTTGAACAAACCTGAGAATTCTTTGTGCAGAGAATGTCAACTTGGGAAGATGTCTTGCTCAACTTTTAAATGTAAGTCTTTCTCAACAGAAAATTTACTTGATCTTATGCATACTGATTTGTGTGGTCCTATGAAAACTAGAAATATTCAGGGAGATAGGTATTTTATGATTCTTACTGATGACTGCTCAAGAATGATGTGGGTCACATTCTTGAAAGACAAGTTTGAAGCATTTGGAAAATTCAAAGCTTTCAGAGCATTAGTAGAGAAAGAAAGTGGTAAAAAGATAAAATGCCTGAGAACTAATCAAGGAGGAGAATTCACTTATGATGAATTCAATAAGTACTATGAAGATAACATTATCAAGAGGTAGTTGTCTTCCCCAAGGACACCTCAACAAAATGGTATAGTAGAAAGAAATAACAGGACTGTAGTTGAAATGGCTAGAACAATGTTGATCCAAGGAAAAGTTGCTCACACTTTTTGGAGAGAAGCGGTGAGCACTGCAGTCTATACTATGAACTAGGTACTCATCAAGAAAGGCAAAGAAAAAACCCCTTATGAGTATTGGACCGGGAAAACTCCCACTATGAGTTACTTTAAAGTGTTTGGTAGTAAGTGCTATATCAAGAGAGGTGAGCATTTGAGCAAATTTGATGCAAAATGTGATGAAGGAATATTTCTGGGAAGCTGCAGTGAGAGAAGAAGAAGAAGTTAGTGAAGAAGAAGAAGAAAATCTAGCAGATCAGGCTAGAATCATTCCTAGATATGTGAAGTTGCATCATGATCTGAAGCAAATCATAGGAGATAAATATGAAGGGATACTCACAAGAAGAAAAGTGAAAGAAAACTCTTACATGATTTCTGAATTTGAACCCAAGACTTCAAGAGAAGCTAGATTATAGATGAAGACTAGATTAATGCAATGGAAGAGGAGCTAGACTAGATATAAAAGAATGTGACATGGTCTTTGGTGCCTAGACCGAAACATAAAAATGTCATAGGTACCAAATGGGTCTTCAAGAATAAGCTAAATGAAGAAGGCACAGTTGTAAGGAACAAGGCTAGGCTTGTATGCAAGGGATACACTTAGGAGGAGGGAGAAGACTATGGATAAACCTTTGCTCTTGTGGCTAGACTAGAAGGTGTTCAAATGCTACTTGAATTCACAACATTTAAGGGATTTAAGGTTTATCAGATGGATGTGAAATCTTCTTTTCTGAATGGAATCCTAGAAGAGGAAGTGTATATAGAGAAACCAGAAGGGTTTGCCTTATCAGAAGATAGTGACATGGTGTGTAGATTACACAAAGCCCTGTATGGACTAAAACAAGCACCTAGGGCATGGTATGAAAGAATACACTCTCATCTTGTGAAGACTGGATTTCAGAGAACAAGTGAAGATAGAAACATCTACTTGAAATCAAAAGGTGATCAAATTCTAATCTGTGAAGTGTTTGTGGATGACATAATATTTGGAGGAGATGATAAAATGAGTCATGCGTTTGCAGATCAAATGAAGAAAGAGTTTGAGATGTCTTTTATAGGAGAAATAAAGTTCTTCATTGGTTTACAGATTTAGCAAATGAAAGAGGGTATCTTTATTACCCAGTCCAAGTATGTCAAAGAGGTATTGAAGACTTTTGGCATGGAGGAAAGCAAACCGGTTGGTACACCGATGGTGATTGGCTGTAAACTGACTAAGGAAGATGATTCAACACTGGTGAATGAAAAAGAGTACCATTCAATGATTGGTGAACTGCACTATGTGGTGCATAGTAGACTAGATATTGCTAATGTAGTGAACATAGTAGCTCATTTTCAGAAATGTCCAAGAGAATCCCACTTGGTAGTTGTCAAAAGGATTCTTAGATATATGAAAGGAATAATTGATTATGGATTGTGGTATCCATATAATGGTGACTATAATCTCAAGGTATATACTGATGTCGATTGGGGAGGTAATGTGGATGACCGGAAGAGCACAACCAGTGGAGCGTTCTTTCACAATGGAAGATTAGTATCATGGAAAGGTAAGAAACAAAGCTGTACTTCTCAATCTACAGCTGAAGCAGAATATGTGGCAACATTTATGAACTACACTCAAGCAATTTGGATGAAGCATGTATTGGAAGGTTTCAAGGTACCTATATCTGAACCGGTGAATATATTTTGTGATAATACAAGTGCAATAAATATTTCTAAGAATCTGGTATTGCATGCTAGAACTAAGTATATTGAGCTTAAATATCACTTCTTGAGAGAGAAAGTTCAGAATAAGGAGGTTGTACTACAACATGTTTCCAGTAAGGAGCAACTAGCAGATATATTTACTAAGCCCTCACCAAAGACTACATTTACCTATTTCAGAGGTGAATTAGGGGTTTTGCCCCTTCATGAAATCAACTAAAGTTGTGTGCTCCGCATCAGTCAAGTAGTACAGTGACAAATCTTTCCGGATTGATGTGTTGAAGGATGCTACTCCTTAGGGGGAGAAACATAGTAGATCTTGGAAGCCTGTGCCTCCACTTTGGCATTGTTGTCAAAGGGGAGAAGATATCTGATGTATGGGGGAGAAGATATATGATAATGCAGATACATTGGTCTATGAGGTTTTCAGTTGCAATGCTACACTGAGTATTGCCATCAATGCCAAAGGGGGAGATTGTTGGATATCATTGGCATATGATGAACCGACATGTTGATATGATGATAATGTATGGTCATTGATGTCAAGAAGTTGGTGAATTGGTATGAAGAGGCATGAAGAGATGTAGTGAACCAGTGTCAGGGTTTCACTAAGTGTGACTATCAATTGGTAGTCTCAGCTCTATAGTTATCAGTTTGGCGATTTATCTTGTGTGATACAACCGATGATACTCTGTGATGAGTTAGCTAAGAGATGTGAATGAGATCAAGGTGCCACGCCAGCCTTGTGCACATGAAGGATTGAGGTATGAGAAGATCGACCGCGTTTGAAGTCTACCTCGGGAATGATCATTCTTCTTAATGGTATGAGAAGAAAGTGTGATGGGTTACTAATTCCCATGTGCGGTGAAGAATGAAAGATGCAGATTGTCTTGTGATCTATTTGAATTTGTAATGCTCTATGCAATGTGTTTGGACGATCAGGATTGGACCGCTTGTGTTGTAAACCTAAGATGCTTAGGGTTTAGGGTTTATTCTACCGACCTATTTGTTGTCTATAAGATCGATGATGTTTGTTATTGTAAAGTTGTTGGCAAATGTTGTGTGTATCTGAGTGATGAGATACTTGCTAGACCAGTAAGAGGAAAACTACATAAGTGTGATTGCAGAGTAGAGGAAATGAAAAGGATCTGCCTTGGCATGTAGTGCTATTATTAGATCAGTAGTTTTTCCTGTTGTCTTCTAATCATTTCAACAGATGGAAAATCCCTTTACCGCATAGCTTTAATAGGCTTATTGTAAAACCTATGACCAGGTGACTCAAGATCATTGATTTCTTCAAACCCTTTAGCAAGGTAACCTTTAACAGGGTTTCAACCTTTAATAGGGTATATAGCCTTCCCTTAACCAGGTGATCTCTAACAGGATCAATTCCTAGCAGAACCTTATTGTAAAGTCTTTAACCGAACTAGGATCCTAATAGGGCGAGCTTCAAAAGAGTTCAAAACAAGCTTGTGGGTATTCATCCCCACCGAGGCTTTTCCCATTTGGGTTTCCACGTGAAAAATCTGTGTGTTATGTGTTATGCATTTTTCATGTGATGTTTATGAAGTATATGGTTAATAGGTTATGGTATTTCTAGTATACCACATGCATATGTTTATGGGTGAAGTTGATGTCAAGTATTGATCATTTCAGACTTATCAGTTTATGGTATCTGATGTCTTACTGTGTTTAACCTGTATTGCCATGGTTAAGTTTAGTAATGGTGTTAACCAGTTGGTTTTGCTTTAGCTAGATAAGTTCTTGAGAGAGTTTTTATCTGTACTGATTCATACCCACCCCCCCCCCCCCTCAGTACCAGTTGGGGTATCTATTGTTCATCATTATTCATCACTTAGTCCCTTCTAAAGGGGCCCAAATTTGAACATTTTGGAGTATTGGTCCTGCCATTTTTAATTTAATTATGATGTTTTGTTATGACTGTTGGAAATTGGCCTAAAAATGAAAAATACCTTGAGAACCCTATATAAAGGAATCATCAAGAATTCATTTGATGATCTTTTGTCATCTAGCAATTCCATTCAAGTCCTAATTCCTCATTCAAGAGGAAATCCGAGTACAACGAGCATCAAGCTACAACACTTTATCTTCAAGTATGATTTCATGATGGATTTTGTTGTGATTTATCATGTTATTGCATCAAAACTTGGAGGATTTGTCTAAAGAGCATTCAATCATCACCATTATCAATCTTGAGGTATAATCTTATCAATTCAACATTTCACTTCAAATTTAGCCTCTGCCCTATTAGGGGAAAGCTTTCTTTTCTAATCAATCATAGTTGTAGCGCCTATTAATTAGACTAAGGTTTAATTAATATCCCTATTCTTCCAATTGACCTATTAACCAAATTAAATATTTGATTAAAATCCATCTCTTCTAGCCCAACCTATTAATTAAACTAAGCTTTGATTAAGTACCCTCTAGCCATTTAATTGGATAAATCTTATTTATTTAATTAAAACCCTTTTTTCCCTTTTAATTGAATTTACATTTGATTAAAACCCCTTTTCATTTAAATAAATCATTATTTATTTGTGAATAGTCCGCCCACTTGCAAAATCCTACAAATGCAACTTGCACCCCTTTTGGCTAAAATAAATCTTTTATTTTATCTAAAAATGCCTATTTTCCTCCACTTGCATTCTCCTACATTTTCCATTAGCATGCTAATATTCTTCTAGAATCCCTCTAACCCCTCATTAATTAGCCTAATTCTTCTAATCATGTCACATCCCTAACTTTGGGGGAGTCACTTCTCCAAATTGGAAGAAAGTCTTGTTGAGTCTTCCAAACTTGCAAGGCTATCTAACTTTCAACAAGTTAACCTCCAAAGTATTCAAAGAGCATTTAATGCCTCTTACAAGACATCACCCTATCCCATGATGGTTGTCCCTTTGGCCATCCCTCAACTTTGCACAAGAGTTTACCTCTTGGACAATAGCATGCTCCCTTGGATAAAGGCATTATCCAATGATGTCATCTCTTGAGCTTACCCCTAATGCTTACTTAGCATCTAATGCTTGCTTAGAATCCTCTCAAGCCATCTCAAGGTCACAATTGTCAACTTGGGTTTGGATTGAACCTCCCTCATGGATTGATAACTTTAAATCCTAGCCCTTGTTGAGATTGCTCAATCTTGGCCCTCCATTTTTCTATTTTCTCTATAAATAGAGCTCAATTATTCAATCCAAGGATCAATCATCTTTTGCATCCATATTATAGTTATTTTATTGTGCAGGTTATCAAGGAGCTCCAATTCTTCATCCTCAAGCATCTAGGCCATCCTAATTGCATCATAGATTATATTATATCATGTTTTAGATTATCTTTTAGCTTAATTTCATATCGATTCCATAGAATTATCATATCTCATCTTCATCTTAGCTTAATTACATCACTTAATCTTTCAATTTGGAAATAAACCCCCATCTCGCATATCATATCACTAGTTTTTCATCTAATCACTAGGATCTTAGTTGCATCCATTTTGATCCTAGATCATATCCTTCAATCTCATTCTTTAGGTTATCATCTAAAAGATCAAGTGCTCTTCCAAGTGAGGGCCACCTTGAATCTTGAAGATCATTGGAGATAGAGGACCATGAGATGGTTTTGAGCAATTTGATTTGATGAACATGCTTTCTTCATTTAGATTTCTTGATATAATGTTTTATGGGTGTATATGGTGAAAATGGATAATGACAATAACAATATTGAAAGGCTAAATGAATTCAACCACAAAACCCTAGCCTAACAACAACAAAGATCCACCATAATATATGAAGATTACCTAAGACAATGCAAATCAAATGAAATCACAAAGATTATACCATCACATGTCCAATAGGGTTTGGATCTCCATTCTTCCTATCTCCATTGATATTGCTTGATATATTTGCTCTCAGATTTTATATGCACAAGAGCTCAACAAAGAACGGAATGTGGTTGCAAGTAGGATCGTAGTGTAGTCAATTGCATAAAATGATTAGGATGAATAGAACCATTAGGGTTTGATAATGAAGGAAGCATCTCCTTATATAGAATACACTATATGAAATGGAGGGATAAGATTGAGAGGTGTAAAAGGAGGTCGGCCATGATTAGAGGGTAGGTAAAAGAAATAATAAAATAATGAAAGGGGTATGTAGTGTATGAATTAAGAGATGAATGACATGTGTCATGGGTAGAAAAGGCTAATGAATTAATTAAATAAATAAAGATCTATTTAATTAATAGAAGTGGGATAATTAAATAAATAAGATATTTATTTAATTTAGGAAAGGATAATTTAAATAAATAAATGTATTTATTTAAATGAGAAATAAGGCTAGAAGAGGATAAATGAATTAATTAAATAAATAAAGATTTATTTAATTAATAGAAGAATTAAGCTTAGATAATTAAATAAACAAAATATTTATTTAATTAGACATGACAATTTTAGGTGTCTACATTTTGCCCCTCTTTGAGACAATGCGGCTTGTCGCGTTATTTCAAAGAAGATAAGATGAACTGATACAGAGTTGCCCCGGGATGGGAATGATATGTCCCCTCGAAAGATTGGATGAAAATGTCTGAAAAGATTGCAGACAATCTCTCGATAAGAAAGAAAGGCTAGAATGGACTAACCAGATAAAGTGAGAGAGTCACGGGATAATGAAGACTGACTCAGGAAACGAAGGCGAGGGCTAGGGTAGGCTATAAGATAGACCATGGGGGAAAATACATCCTCATTGTCATCTACACATCCACGAGAGCATATTGCAGAGCGAAAATAGAGCAGCAGCAGTCAGCAGCGATGGCCTTCATTCATAGATTCGACCGCATTTGCCGATTTCAGAGGCCAGCAGAGGCAGGAGAGCCGGTAAGTACCACCAAACCTCCTCGTACTTTAACGCATTTAATTTTATCATTAATGCATGCTAGATAGGGTCATAAATGTGCTTAGACTAGGGTCCAAAAAGTGTCAAAAAATGCCCAGGCACATCTGCGTTGGTGCTAGGCGCGTTTGTGATCACGAGGTGCATTTGTGTTTGTGCTAGGCGCGTCTACATTTTAACCCACGTCTGTGTCAAATGCGGCCACATCTGTGATGTTCAGGCATGTTTGTGCCAAGAAGGCACGTCTGTGTCGCCCAAGCACGTCTGTGCAGAGCATAGGCACGTCTGTGTTTTTCAGGCATGTCTGTGCAGTCTGTAAGCGCGTTTATGTCAGGTAAGCGCGTTTGTTTCCAAAAATGTGAATTTGTGTCTTCTAGGTCAAATCGGCAGTTCTATGATGAACATACGTTGTCGATTGGATAAGCTGCTAAGAGGATACACTCAAGTAGGTCCTCTAGGGAAAACTAGGATAGCAAATAGGGCTAGGATTGACAATTCTGTGATAGAACATACGTTGCCAATTAGGAAACTACTCAAGAGGATTCACTCAAGAATAGGCCCTAGGATAGGATAGATCAAGGCACTTTGTGATGAACAGTGAGTACCAAAATATAGTACTTTGTGATGAACAGGGAGTACTAGAGTATGAGCAGGGAGTGCAAATGTGAGTAACACTTTGTGATGAACAGGTAGTGCCAAACACGTAGTACTTTGTGATGAACAGGGAGTACCACTAGGATAGAAGCAACACTTTGTGATGAACAGTGAGTGTCACTAGGACTGACATGATTGATTTATGTGACTACAGGAGTATTTGCCTATGCTAGAGTCACGGGATAGATTCCCATCGACTCAGAGGTTGCAACCTGAGTTGACAGTCGAGGACCGAGTTGCGATTGAGGCTATGGGATTGAGACATGTGCTATATGTGCCCGAGTTTCGGGCAAACATGGGTTTGCTGACTGCATTAGCTGAGATATGGCACTTTGAGACGTGCATGTTCCATTTGCCGATGGGTGAGATGACAGTCACCCTGGAGGATGTATACAGGATTCTGTGGATATCGATCGATGGGGAGCTGATCCCATACGATCGAGATGGAGACAGGGAGGCATTGAGACGAGTGTTCCAAGACCTAGGACTGGAGATGAGGGCAGGACATGTGGCATGGGATACCATGATAGCCACAGGGTTAGCACTACCAACAATGTTGGTAGGAGTTATCAATGGGTTCCTCTGTCCGGATAGGGTGACAAGAGGGGTGGCTGCAGAGGACACAGCGGCCAGGAGAGATGATCTTGGGGCGGGTCCTTCCAGGGCTCAGACTCCATCGAGGCCAGCCGACTTTGAGGGAGGGAATTCATCATAGTTGTAGAGGGCTCCCTATGTATCAGCATTGTACCATTTTTGCATGATGTTGTAGACACCTGCAGGTGATTGTAGCCATATGATTTTGACATCATTGTATCATGAAACTTTATATATATATATGAGATGATTCATCTTTTCAGCAGCTATATGCATGCGTACCTATGTGATGAGATGTTCTTATGTGATGCTTATGATATGGATGCAAATATGTATATGATGCAATGCAATATATTTTTTTTTGTTCTTTTATGTTTTATGTGTATGCATGATGCAAATGTGAATGTATGATGTGGATGAATATGACAATGCAAATGTAAATTGTGCTAACAGGTGTTGTGTGCAGGATGTGATGCAGTTGTGATATCTATATGTATGTATGAAATGCTTATATGTGCTAATGCAGGTGCAACTACATGAAATGCAAATATTTTTGGTGTGTCATTATACTCAGTCATGTGATAGCAGGCTACGCGGACTCGAGAAGGATGATGGAAGTCAATCCAAAATGGGGGATGAAAAAAAACAAAAGATATGAATGTGAACGAGCTTCTTGTGCGTTATCATCATTGAGCTTTATTATGGCACATAGGTTATGACAATCGAGGCATATGTTCGACCCAGAAAGTCATTGTACCTGTTTGCATGGAGATAAGACAGTCACAAACAAGGAATGCCCTAGTTCATACTAGACTCACAGTGTCCTCATATCCTTGGACAAGTCATAGCATTACTAAGAGACAATCCACAGACAACAAATAAAAATAGATGATGATACCCCATCCTCGCCTTTCTAGTCAAAGACATCCTGGAGATAGAATCTCTAGTCAGAGACATCCTGGAAAAACTAAAAGACATGTCACCAAAAGATAAAATCAAAAGAAAACCAAGACTCGACACCAACATCCACTGTAGTCCTCAAGTTTAGTGTCTCTTGTCACTTGTATAAGTCCTATTTGATTGTGGTCACAATGTTTACTTTCACAAAAAGGATAGATAGCACTGAACCATAATGTTGTTTGAGTTTGTTGAAAGATTTGATTTGTTGAAGTCCATTGTTGCTACTGTGTCTCATCTGAAACTGACTGAATCCATAAAACTGATACTTTATTGCGGATCTGTGATGCAAATGTTTCTTTATTGCGAATTGTGCATGGATAGACTAAAGAAAGCTAGAAGAAGTTGTACTCCTCAAAACATGTGATGGTCTCAGTTCCACACCCATCACTAGACGTAGGATTTGTCTTAGCCACAGATAGGATCTAATTTATTATGGATGGAAAGGGATGAAAAGGGAGGTTTATTATGAATGGCTAACCAATCTTGGGTAGATCAATAACAAGCCATGATGGGAATGGGTATGTTTATTATGGATGAATTGGTCATGAGTGTGTGCAAAGTGAAGTGATGAAAGAGAATCCTGAAGGCGGGAGGAGCAATGTCTCTACGCATGGCGCTGGTGACCCAATTTTCACCATGGTACTTGTCCAAGGCGCCACCGAAGTGGTTTTCACTATTGGATGAATATATTTCTCTTTACTTTTTTGATTTTTCAATGTTTTTTGTGTCACAAGACGCCTGTTTGCCAGGTTTTCACCAAGTAACGAAATTTTTTTTATTTTTTTTTTGTATTTTTGAAATTTTTGAATTTTTTTTTTTTTTTTGAAATTTTTTTTTTTTTTTTGTATTTTTTGAATTAGGATACTCTGAAGAGCTATGTGTAGAACCTGCGAAGGTGCATGCTGTTGATAGGATCCTCCAAAGGTTCACCTTCTGTAGTTGAGAGCTGATATGCACCAGATCCATATGCTGTTGTAATGATGTAAGGACCAAGCCAGTTTGGTTCAAACTTGCCCTTCTTCTCTTTGTCTTGTTGATTTTTAGGATTTTCTCTGAGAACCAAGTCACCTACCTCAAATGTGCAAGGCTTGACTTTATGATTGTAGCTGCGACTCATTCGTTGTTGGTAAGCCTTGAGATGATTGAAAGCAGTTTGTCTTTGTTCATCTAGTAGTTCCAGCTCTTGTAAGCGAGAGACCCTATAGTCTTCGTCACTGATGATGTTTTGCAAAGAAACCCGTAAAAAGGGTAGCTTGACCTCGATAGGCAAGATAGCTTCAGCACCATAGACAAGTGAATAGGGTGTAGCTCCTGTAGATGTGCAGACACTTGTGCGGTAGGCCCAAAGTGCAGGATTAAGTTGGATATGCCAATTACGACAAGCATCGTCGACTGTCTTCTTTAGGATTTTAAGAATTGTTTTTTTAGACGCCTCAGCTTGGCCATTACCTTGGGGGTAATATGGTGTGGAGAAACGATGGGAAATATGGAAGCGGTCACAGAGTTCACGAACATCCTGATTTTTGAAGGGACGCCCATTATCAGTGATAATGGAAACAGGAATACCGTATCGGCAAATTATATAGTTGAGGATGAACGTAGCAATCTGTTTTCCAGTAACTTGTGTGAGAGGCACGACTTCAATCCATTTTGTAAAATACTCTATGGTAGTGATAATGAATTTATGACCATTGGAAGAAGGAGGGTGAATCTTGCCTATGAGATCGAGTCCCCACTGACAAAAGGGCCAAGGAGACGCAAGTGGTTGTAGTTCTTGTGCTGGCGCATGTATGAGGTCTCCATGAATTTGGCATTGCTTACATTTCTTGACAAACTGATATGAGTCTTTCTCCATATTGGGCCAGTAATATCCAGTCCTGATGAGTTTCTTAGCCAAGGTAGGACCACTAGCATGTGGACCACATATCCCTTCATGCACTTCCCGTAACACAATCTAAGCTTTGTCACTTTCTAGACATCTAAGAAGAGTGCCATCTAGACCTCGTCGGTATAGTATATCAGCTAAAATGACATATCGAGAGGATTGGCGAATGAAAGTGCGACGTTGGTTATTTGATAGATCAGGAGGTAAAGTATTGTCACGTAGGTATGTGAAAATGGAACCATATAACTGGGATTCGGGACCAACAACACATAGCATCTCAGTAGGCATGATCTCATATGAAGGAACCAAAAGGTTATCCACCAAGAACTCATAGCGGGTCTCGTTTGGAGGTAGATCGATCAATGAAGCAATTGTAGCCATGGCATCTGCGGCATGATTCTACTCTCTTGGTATCTACTCAAAATCTATCTTTGTGAAGTGTTGTTTCAGATCATCCACCATTTGTTTATAAGGCATTAACTTTTCATCTTTTATTTGGTAATCATCAGTTGCTTGATGGATGACAAGTTGGGAGTCCCCAAAAACACGAAGTTCCTGGAGCTTCCATTGAACTGCAATTCGTAATGTTGTTGTTAATGCTTCATATTCCGCTATATTGTTAGTGCAAGGAAATGATAAGCGGTATAATTTTGGTATAGAATCCCCTTGAGGAGTTATAAAGAGGATGCCAACTCCTGCCCCATGCTGTGTGTATGAGCCATCGAAGTACAGTTGCCATGGTTTTGCATGTGACATTGTTAAAATGGATTCATTTGGAAATTCTGAACTTAGAGGAACATTATCTATCATGGGAGCATCTGTTAATTGATCTGTGAAGGCTTGTCCTTTTATTGCTTTTCTGTCCACATACTCGATGTCAAATTCACTCGGGATCATTACCCATTTGGCTAGTCGCCCAATAAGTGTTGCTTTATTGAGAAGATATTTCAATGGGTCTATCCTTGCAACTAACTTAGTCTTATGAGTGAGCATGTAATGTTGTAATTTCTGCGAAGCAAAGACCACGGCGAGACATGCACACTCGATTGGTGTGTAGTTTAGCTCGTATCCCACCAATGTGCGACTGATATAGTATACCGCTTTTTCCTTGCCCTCAGCAATTTGTTGTGCTAAGAGTGCCCCCAGTGCTGTTGGAGTAGCTGATATGTATAGTAACAGAGGCTGATCTGGAACTGGTGGCATCAAAACTGACAGATTTAGAAGATAATCTTTAAGCATCTGGAAAGCCTGTTGACAGTTATCATCCTAGTTGAATTTGATGTTTTTATGTAGCAGATGCTAAAAAGGATTACACTTATCTGTCAGTTGTGCTATGAATCTTCGGATGGACTGGAGTCTGCCTTGTAAGGATCGAAGTTGACTGATATTTCTTGGTGGTTGCATTTCCAAGATGGCTTTGACTTTTGCTGGATCAACTTCAATTCCCCTTTTGGATACAATGAATCCTAGGAGCTTCCCGGAGGTTACTCCGAAGACACATTTCTTGGGGTTTAATCTTACTTTGTATTTTTCCAACTGATCAAAGATGACTGAAAGTATGTTCAAATGTGTATTTCTATCTATTGATTTGCCCAAGAGGTCGTCAACATAATCTTCTACGGTTACATGCATGAGATCATGAAAGATAGTAGTCATGGCTCTTTGATATGTAGCACCTGCATTCTTTAGCCTGAAGGGCATGACATTCCAGCAGAAAGTTCCCCATGGACAAGTAAATGATGTTTTGTGTTGATCCTCGGGTGCGATCCTTATTTGATTATAACTAGAGAATCCATCCATCAATGATAACATTTCATGACCTGCTATGAGATCAACAATCAAGTCAATATTTGGTAATGGGAAGTCATTCTTTGGACAAGCTTTGATGATGTCTCTAAAATCTGTGCAAATTCTGATGCTGCGATCTGGTTTATTGACAGGCACTAAGTTGGAGATCCATTCGGGATAATCGATTGGGCGTATGAATCCGACATCCAATAACTTCTCAAGTTTTTTTTTGACTAGTAATGCCACTTGTGGATGCATTTTTCTTAATTTCTGTTTCACTGGTTTTGCCCTCAGTTTGACTGTCAAATGATGCATTACCAAATCCGGATCTAATCCAGGCATATCAGCGTATGACCAGGCAAAGTTGATTTGTCGCTCTTTGAAGAAACTTATGAATTTTGACCTTTCGGACTCTATCAATGATTGAGCTAGGAATATGTTGTGTGGAACCTCTTCTGTACCAATGTTTGTTTTGATAGTCTCCTCTACCAACATGGATGACTTTTCCTCATATGATGCTGGGAGAATGTCGAGCCTTCCATCTTCAGGTGCCTCAGAGAGGTTTTTGCCCTCAGATACGTCCTTTCTTTTTACTTTTTTGGGGTCAGACAGCGCCACAGTGTGGTTTTTGCCATAAGACCCTTGATTTGTTCTTATTTTCACATTTTTGCGACTGGAAGGTCCGACACCCTCACCAAAATATGCCACGCTATTAAGTTCTATAGTGTATCCCGCTTTATGGTCTCCAGGGGGAAGATCATCCCATATGCCAAGATAGTCAATAAAAGCTTCATCATTCTGGAATGTGTCAAACTGCCTGGGCGCGCGCGAAGTTGGAAGTTGGGTTAATTGCCCGGGCGCGCACCTTCGCCAGGGTGGGCACCTTGGTGCGCACACCTTAGCTGGGCTGCGCACCAGGGTGGGCTCAAGATGGCACCAGCATTCCCTTTTTTTCACTATCTTTCAAAACGGAAATTTTAAAATCTCATTTTTTTTTGCCTTTTATGGAAATTAGTGAAGGCATCGCATCAAAGGTGCACACCTCGCTGCCCACCTTGGTGTGCTCCGAGGTGCCCACCACAGTGCGCAACGCTGGGGCGAACCCAGGAGTGCCCCGATGTGTGCTCCAAGGTGCGGCGTGCACGAAGTCGGAGCCTGGTTTGCCCCAGGTGCGCACCTCGCGTGCACCTTCGCCGGGGTGGGCACCTTGGTGCGCACACCTTGGCTGGGTTGCGCGCCCTATGGGCACTATGGTGCACACCAAGGAGCGCTCCGAAGTGTGCTCCAAGGTGCGGCGTGCACGAAGTCGGAGCCCGGTTTGCCCCGGGTGCGCACCTCGCGTGCACCTTCGCCGCGGTGGGCACCATGGCGTGCACGAAGTCGGAGCCCGGTTTGCCCCGGGTGCGCACCTCACGTGCACCTTCGCTGGGGTGGGCACCTCGGCTGGGTTGCGCGCCCTAGTGGGCACCATGGTGCGCACCAAGGAGCGCTCCGAAGTGTGCTCCAAGGTGCGGCGTGCACGAAGTCAGAGCCCGGTTTGCCCCGGGTGCGCACCTCGCGTGCACCTTCACCGCGGTGGGCACCAAGGAGCGCTCCGAAGTGTGCTCCAAGGTGCGGCGTGCACGAAGTCGGAGCCCGGTTTGCCCCGGGTGCGCACCTCGCGTGCACCTTCGCCGCGGTGGGCACCATGGCATGCACAAAGTCGGAGCCCGGTTTGCCTCGGGTGCGCACCTCGTGTGCACCTTCGCCGAGGTGGGCACCTCGGCTGGGTTGCGCGCCATGGTGGGTACCAAGGAGCGCTCCGAAGTGTGCTCCAAGGTGCGGCGTGCACGAAGTCGGAGCCCGGTTTGCCCCGGGTGTGCACCTCGCGTGCACCTTCGCCGTGGTGGGCACCTTGGCTGGGTTGGGCACCATTGAGCGCTCTGAAGTGTGCTCCAAGGTGCGCACCATGGCCCTCCAAGGTGCGCACCATGGCGTGCACGAAGTCGGAGCCCGGTTTGCCCTGGGTGCGCACCTCGCGTGCACCTTCGTTAGGGTGGGCACCTCGGTGCGCACACCTTCTCAATGTTTTTTTGCCTTTTCTGGAAACTAGTGAAGGCAGTGCATCAAAGGTGCGCACCTCGGTGTGCTCCGAGGTACGAACCCGAGAGCGCTCCGAGGTGCGCACGGAGTCGAAAGTCGGGTTAATTGCATTGTTTTCCCTGGGTGCGCAACAAGGAGCGCTCCGAAGTGTGCTCCAAGGTGCGCACGATGGCGTGCACCTCTGGTGCGCACGATTCGGAGCTCGGTTTGCCCCGGGTGCGCACACCTTGGCTGGGTTGCGCACCTTTTGTGCGCTCCAAGGTGCGCACGAAGTCGGAGCTCGATTTGCCCCGGGTGCGCATCTTCGCCAGGGTGCGCACCTTGATGCGCACACCTTGGCTGGGCTGCGCACCTTGGTGGGCGCCATGGTGCGCACGAAGTCGGAGCTCGGTTTGCCCCGGGTGCGCACCTTGGTGGGCACCATGGTGCACTCCGAGGTGCCCAAGATTGGTGCGCACCAAGGAGCGCTCCGAAGTGCGCTCCAAGGTGCGCAGGGGCGCGCGAAGCTGAAAGTTGGGTTAATTGTCCGGTTTGCCTCGGGTGCGCACCTTGCGTGCACCTTCGCCAGGGTGGGCGCCTTGGTGCGCACACCTTAGCACCCACGTTTCCTTCATTTTAAATTTTTTTTTTTACAATCTCTCAAGTGGGAAATTCTATGATCTCAACTTTTTTTGCCTTTTCAGGAAACTTTTGAATGGAGCGCATCATTGGTGCGCTCCGAAGTGTGCTCCAAGGTGCGCACCTCTGGTGCGCTCCAAAGCTCTCTCCAGCTGCGTGCACCTGCCTCGGGCGCGCACTCGGCCCCGCCCAGCTTCGCTCACCTGTCCCGGGCGTCTGGTGCGAAACCTTAGAGTAAGAAACATCACTGTGCACCTTGGCCAACGTGCGCGACTCAACCGAGCGCGCACTGACCGAGGTGCACACCGAATTCACCTAGGTGCGCGCGCAGCACCTTGGGTGCACCGGGGTGCGCGCACAACGCCCGGGTTGCATCGTGGCCTGTGTGCTCGGGGCGCCTCGGGTGCGCGCTCGGTGTCGCCCCCGCGCGCACGGTAGTGCGGGCAGCGCACCCCGGCCCGGCCCGACCCCGACGAGAACGCAAACGGGCAAAAGGTTAATTCAAATAGCATTGCGACGCCCGGCGAAAAACTAAAAAAGGGTGCAACACCGGGACTTCTCGGGAGGTCACCCATCCCAGTACTACTCCGGCCCAAGCGCGCTTAACTGCGGAGTTCTGATGGGATCCGGTGCACTAATGTTGGTATGATCGCACCTGTTATGAGCTTGTCGCAGCGTGTACTTACCAAACCGCGACCCACGTGCGAATCCACCCCGACCACCCACCCCCGTCGAGGTGCACTCCCTCCCTCGCCAAGTGTGAGCCCTGCCCGGGTGCGCGCACCTTGCTAGGGCGTCGGGTGTGCACCCGGCCCGGCCTACGTGCGTGCACCTGGACGGGGCGTCGTGTGCGTGCAGTGTCCCGTCTGCAACGCGGTGCCCACACAGCACCTCGGGCGCAACGACCTGCGCTCACATGTGGGCCGAGTGCACCTTGGTGCATGTTCGGGGCGCCTCGGGTGCACGCTCGATCTTGCCCCGGTGCACCAAGGCGCTCGGTTTGCCCCGGGTGCGCACTTGGTGCAAGGTGGGCACCCAAAATAGGGATCAAGCACCAATACACAAGTTTCGGGATGCAAAATGGGACCCAAGGACCACAAATGCGTTCCAAGACCCATGATGGTTCCACGAGAACAATAATGTGTTCCGAGACTTAATAAACAAATATTGGGTTTTAGGAGAAGAAACATGCTCTGATGCCCAAAACGAGAATCGACCCCGAAAAGGCCACAGGCCAAAAGTGGGTTGCGAGACAAAAAAAAATGGGACCCGAGGACCAAAATTGGGTTCCCAGGTCGAAGACAGGGCAACCGGACAAGAAACGACCTCTAAGGCTCGAAATGAGTCCCGACGACTAAAACTTGACAAGAAGCACCCATCAGGCACCCAACTCGACACCCATGGGATGCCGACCCACCCGGGCTTCCACCTAGCACACCTTGGCACCCACCCACCCTGGCACCCAACCTCGCACCCAACTTAGCACCTTTGAACCCACATTGGCACTCACCCTGACCCTGGCACCTTGGAACCCACATTGGCACTCACCTTGACCCTGGCACCCACCTTTGCACTCACCTTGGGACCCACCCTGGCTCCCACCTCGGCACCCACCCAGACACCCACCTTGGTTCCTTGGCACCCACCTTGGATCCTTGGCACCCACCCCGACACCCACCTTGGCACGCAACTTGGCTACTTGCCACCCACCTTGGCTCCTTGACGCACACCTCGACAACCACCCCGTGACCTACCCTGGCTAGGGTTGGTGCACACCCACCCTGGTGCCCACCTTGGCACCCACCCTATGACCCACCTTGGCACGCACCTTAGTACCCACCCCGTTACCCACCCTGGGACCCACCCCGTGACCCACCTCCGCTAGGGTGGGTGCACACCCACCCTGGTGCCCACCTTGGCACCCACCCATCCTAGCACCCAGCTTGTGACCGACCTTGGAACCCAACCTCGCACCCGTCTTGGCCAGTGTGGGTGCGCACCCATCCTGGCACCCACGTTGTGACACACCCTTTGACCCACGCACCCTAGCACCCACGTTGGCACCCATCTTGGAACCCAACCTAGCAACTTGGCACCCACCCCGTGACCCACCTTGGCATCCACCATAGCAGTCGCCCACTTGGCACCCACCTTGGAACCCAACTTGGCACCCACCTTGGCACCCACCTTGACACTTGTGGACCCACCTTGCCACTCACCCTAGCATCGACCCATCCTAGCACCCACCCTGGCACCTTTGCACCCTAGCAGTCACCCATCCTAGCACCTAACCTGTGACCCACCTCGACACTCACCCTCGCACCCACCTTGGAACCCAACCTAGCACCCACCCACCCTGACACCCACCCTTGCACCCACCCTGTGACCCATCTTGGCACCCACCCATCCTACCACTCAACCTATCGCCCACCTTCTCACCCACCTTGGCATCCACCTTAGCACCCACCCACACTGGCACCTTGGCACCCACCTTGGGCAAGGTGGGTGCACACCCACCCTGGCACCCAATTTAGAACCCACCGAGCATGTTACCCACCTTGGCACCCACATTGCAGCCCACCCTAGTACCCACCCTATGACCCACATTGGCATCCACACCCTAGCACCCAGGCACCTCGACACCCGCCTTGACACCCACCCTAGCACTGAACCTGTGACCCACCTTGGAACTCACCCTAGAACCCACCCACCCTGTGAACCACCTTGGCATCCACCTTAGCACCCACCCACCTTGGCACCCACTCTAGCACTCACCCATCCTAACACCCAACTTGTTACCCACCTTGGCACCCGCCCTCGCGTCCACCTTGAAACCCACCCTAGCACCCACCCACGCAGGAGCCCACCTTGGCACCCAACCTAACACCCACGCATCCTGGCACCCAACTTGTGACCCACCTTGGAACCCACCCTAGTACCCACCTTTGAACCCACTATATCACCAACCCACCTTGGCACCCACCCTATGACCCTCTTTGGAATCCACCCTAGCACGCACCCACCCTGGCACCCACCATGGAGCGCACCCTAGCACCCACCCACCTCGGCACGCACCTCAACACCCACCTTGGTGTGCGCACTGCGCCAACCTCTCAAAGACCCTATGTGGTGCGCTCCAAAGTGTACACCTTTGGTGCGCTCCAAGGTGCGCACCTTTGGTGCACACCAAAGTGTGCACCGAGGTGAGCACCAAAGTGCACTCCAGGGTGCACACCAAGGCGCGCACCTTTGGTGCGGTCAATGCAAACGAATTCGGAAGTTGGGGTCGATGTCCTAATCGTTGCTGCAGACTACACGTATGAGAATCGGACAAATAGCTTTATATAGGGGAGGTGTTGCGTTTGATGGGTCGACTCCCCTGGTTGTGTGCACTGCACCAACTTCAAAGACCCTGTCTTGTTTAAGAAGTCGAAAGTTGGGGTGGACGTCCTAATCATTGCTGCAGACTACGCATGTATGAGAATCAGACAAATAGCTTATATAGGGGAGGTGTTGCGTTCGGTGGGTTGACTCCCCTGGTTGTGCGCACTGCGCCAACCTCAAAGACCCCGCATTGCAGAAGAAGTCGGAAGTCGGATTTTGGTGAGCACCAAGGCGTGCACCTTTGGTGCGGTCAACGCAGACGAATTCAGAAGTTGGGGTGGATGTCCTAATCGTTGTTGCAAGCTACACATGTATGAGAATCAGACAAATAGCTTATATAGGGGAGGTGTTGGGTTTGATGGGTCAACTCCCTTGGTTGTGCGCATTACACCAACCTCAAAGACCTTGTTTTCATTAAGAAGTCAAAAGTTGGGGTCAATGTCCTAATGGCTACTGCAGGCTACACATGTATGAGAATCGGACAAATAGCTTATATAGGGGAGGTGTTGGGTTTGATGGGTCGACTCCCCTGGTTGTGTGCATTACGTCAACCTCAAAGACCTTGTTTTCGTTAAGAAGTCAAAAGTTGGGGTCGATGTCCTAATTGCTCCTGTAGACTACACATGTATGAGAATCAGACAAATAGCTTATATAGGGGAGGTGTTGGGTTTGATGGGTTGACTCCCCTAGTTGTTCGCATTACACCAACCTCAAAGACCTTGTTTTCGTTTAGAAGCCGAAAGTTGGGGTCGATGTCCTAATTGCTCTTGCAGGCTACGCATGTATGAGAATCAGACAAATAGCTTATATAGGGGAGGTGTTGGGTTTGATGGGTCGACTCCCCTGGTTATGCGCATTGCACCAACCTCAAAGACCCTGCATTGCGGATGACGTCGAAAGTCAGAGTTTGGTGTGCTACAAGGTGTGGTCGAAGGTGCTCACCTAGGTGTGCACCTTTGGAGCGCACGAAAAGTGCCCTCCAAAAGTGCACACCTTTGGAGCGCACGAAAAGTGCCCTCCAAAAGTGCACACCTTTGGAGCGCACGAAAAGTGCCCTCCAAAAGTGCGCATCTTTGGAGCGCACAAAAGTGCCCTCCAAAAAGTGCCCTCCAAAAGTGCGCACCTTTGGAGCGCACAAAAAGTGCCCTCCAAAAGTGCACACCTTTGGAGCGCACGAAAAGTGCCCTCCAAAAAGTGCCCTCCAAAAAGTGCCCTCCAAAAGTGCGCACAAAAGTGCCCTCCAAAAAGTGCCCTCCAAAAGTGCACACCTTTGGAGCGCACAAAAGTGTCCTCCAAAAGTGCGCACTTTTGGTGCGCACCAAAAGTGCGCACCAAGGCGCTGGTTCGGTCGTTGCAGGCGAGTTCGGAAGTTGGGGTCGATGTCCTGAGCGGAGGTGCAAACTGCACAGGTTTCGGAATCGGACAAATAGCTTATATAGGGGAGGTGTATGCTTCGATGGGTCGACTCCCCAGGTTGAGCGCACCGCACCAACCTCAAAGACCCTACGGTATGGATGAAGTCAGAAGTTGGGTCCAATGACCAATTCGATTAGTAGGTTTTCTCATGAGGTCGGAATTTGGGTCCGATGACCTGCCATGTGCAGGAAGGCGAATGTTGGCACTGTGCGTTGCAAGGTGCACACCAAGGCGCTGGTGCGGTCTTTTTAGTCGAGTTCGGAAGTTGGGGTCGATGTCCTGATCGGAGGTGCAAACTACACAGGTGTGGGAATCGAACAAATAGCTTATATAGGGGAGGTGTATGCTTCGTTGGGTCGACTCCCCGGGTTGAGCGCACCGCGCCAACCTCAAAGACCCTACGGTATGGATGAAGTCGGAAGTTGGGTCCGATGACCGATTCGATATGTAGGCATACTCGCGAGGTCGGAATTTGGGTCCGATGACCTGCCATGTGCAGGAAGGCGAATGTTGGCACTGTGCGTTGCAAGGTGCGCACCAAGGCGCTGGTTCGGTCGTTGCAGGCGAGTTTGGAAGTTGGGGTCGATGTCCTGATCAAAGGTGCAAACTACACAGGTGTGGGAATCGGACAAATAGCTTATATAGGGGAGGTGTATGCTTCGATGGGTCGACTCCCCGGGTTGAGCGCACAGCGCCAACCTCAAAGACCCTACTATATGGATAAAGTCGGAAGTTGGGTCCGATGACCGATTCGATTAGTAGATATCCACAAGAGGTCGGAATTTGGGTCCGATGACCTGCCATGTGCAGGAAGGCGAATGTTGGCACTGTGCGTCGCAAGGTGCGCACCAAGGCGCTGGTGCCGTCGTTGCAGTCGAGTTCGGAAGTTGGGGTCGATGTCCCGGTCGGAGGTGCAAACTACACAGGTGTGGGAATCGGACAAATAGCTTATATAGGTGTCACGGGCTTTGGGAGTTAAGCCTGTGCGGCACCGACAAGTCCCGATCCGACTCGGATCCGTTCAAGGTCAGAGACCTTCGGCCTACGCCTCGTCCCTTCCAAAATTGCGCTAAAGCGGAATGCACAATGAAAATGCAGATCGACCCTCTCCCAAAATGCATAAAAGGATACAGGATGCAATGCGGAATAAGATAGACAACACAACATTCAAAGGTGGGGCGAGGTGCCCAAATCCTTTATTATGATCCTCAAAGATTACAATGCTGGATAGAACTCAGTATTGAGAAATACTGGTTGCCCCCAAATGGTTTGCCCAGCCAGCCAATCTGACTCGGACAATTACAAAGAGTCCCTTCGACTCAGACTGGGATCGACTCGCTCGAGAGGAGAACCAGTTAGCTCCTCGAGGTGCCAGATCGCCAAGTCATAAGACCCCAATGCTCGCCTGAGCACTAAAGTCCCTCGCTGCAATATTCGCACTCAGCCCTGAGACGACGAAAACTCGCATCTGTCTGCTCGTCTGCTCGCTGCCGAATGCTCGATCGCTGATGATCGCTTGATGCTTCTGCTTCTGATTGCCAAGAATGAGCATCCCGCTCATCTTTTATACTGGAGGGTCGGACCCAAATAAAAGAGCCGTTGGGCGGATAGGGTTGGCCCCAAAAGAAATCCCGCCAATGAAAAATTAGCGCCCATATAGGTCCGGACTCAAATGAGTTAAGTCCGCGCTAAAAGAAGTCATCGGCCAAGTCCCATGTCGGCCCCCGCCAAAGAAATAAAACATGTCGGCCCCGCCGATGAAATGAATTAAGTCGGCTGTGTGAAACACCAACTCCATGTCGGCTATGCAAAAGAAAGAGTTCCGATGCAAAATGGAACCCCACTAAGGCTGGTCCTGATCCAAAAACTGTGCAAGTATTCTGCCGAATGCAGACCCGTTACATCCTCCCCCACTAAACTAGTGGCGGCGCCCTCGACGCCAGCACCCCTGCACAAAGCACTGGGAGGCATTGACCCAGAAATCTACTCCTATCTGGGCGGGTTCCTCCTGGAGAGGAACTCCATGATTATCTCCTCGTCTCGCCATAACGACTCACTGCGTTCCCAGGAAGCGGAGTCGCGTCCCTGTCCTTCGAACATCACCAAGAACTCACGGATGCCGTTCTTGCCTCCTCCTCGTGTTCGCATTGCAAGGACCTGGCTGACTCTGCGGTCCGGATTGTCCAACACATTTGCCGAGCCTCTGTTCAGAATGTTCCTTGTCAGGTCTTCCTGATCTGGATGATGCGGTCTCAACTGAGAGACATGAAACACTGGATGTGTTTTGAGGTGGAGGGGTAAGTTGAGTTGGTAGGCGACGGGATTGATCTTCCGAATTACTCCGAAAGGCCCATCAAATCGTCTCACCAACGAAGCACTCAGCCCCTTTGGGACTTTGAATCGGTCCTGATCCATGCGAACCAAAACTTTGTCGCCAACATCAAACTCCATTCGACGCCTGTGCCTGTCAGCAAACTTCTTCATCCTGTCTGAAGCCTGGGTGAGATGGTAACGAGCCAAGTCCACCTTCTCATTCCAGCTCTTCAACCGTTCTGTTGCATCAACATTCTCCCCCTTGTAGCCTGCCAAAACTGTGTGGGGTGAAAGAGGTTGTTGGCCCGTAGCCAACTCAAAAGGATTGAACTTCGAGGACTCACTCCTCTGCAGATTGTAGGAGAACTAGGCCACATCCAACAGCCTAGGCCAGTTCCTCTGGTCCGAGACTACAAAGTGCCTTAGGTAGTCTTCCAGGATGCCATTAATCCGCTCCGTCTGTCCATCAGTCTGGGGATGGAACCCAGAACTCATCAGAAGTCGGGTCCCAACAATCTTGAACAACTCCTGCCAGAAGCTCGAAGTGAATCGAGGATCTCGATCACTTACGATGCTCAAAGGTATGCCCCAGTTTTTGACCACATTCTTGAAAAAGAGTTCGGCCGCTTCCTCGGCTGGACACGAAGTCTTGCATGCGATGAACACAGCGTACTTGCTGAATCTGTCTACAATGACCATGATGCTCGAAAGTCCGTCTACTTCCGGTAGCTGTGTGATGAAGTCCATGCTCGCACTTGCCCAAGGTCGCACAGGAACGGGGAGAGGATGCAACAAGCCCGCCGGCTGCAACATTTGAGCTTTGTCTTGCTGACAAGTGAGGCAAGTCCTCACATACCTCTCAACATCGTCCCTCATGTTAGGCCAGTAGAAGCCTCTTTCCAACAAGGCCATTGTTCGCTTCTGCCCCGGATGTCCTGCCCAAACAGAATCATGACACTCCTGCAAGACCTCCTTGCGAACATCTCTCCACTTCGGAAGGTAGACTCGGTTTGCGGCAAAGTACAGAAGTCCATCCTGAAGTGTGAACTTCCGAGTTCGCCCAGCTTGCACCTGCAAGACAATCTGCCACGCCTGCGAGTCATTTTCCAGACCCTCCTTGATCTTCTCAATCATGTCTTCGTTTAACACAACTTGGCTCTGGCCCAAGAGTTCTAAAGCACCAAGCTGTGCTTTCCTGCTAAGTGCATCGGCTACCACATTATGTCGCCTCGGATTGTATATCAGCTCGAAGTCGAATTCTGCTAGGAATTCTTGCCACCTCGCCTGCTTCGGGGTGAGCTTAGACAGTCTTGAAATAAGTGGAGCTGACATTGTCTGTCTTCACTATGAACGGCACACCCAGCAAGTAATGCCTCCAAGTTCTCAAACAGTGCACTATCGCAGTCATCTCCTTTTCATGCACCGAGTAGTTCCTTTCTCTGTCATTCAACTTCCGGGACTCATATGCCACAGGATGCCCATCCTGCATCAAAACTCCGCCCATGGCATAGTCGGACGCATCGGTTTGGACTTCAAAAGGTTTGCCATATTTCGGCAAAGCAAGGACTGGCTCCTCAGTCAACTTGTCTTTCAGCATTTCAAATGCTGACTGCTGCTTATCGCCCCATTTCCATCCGCGATCCTTCTTCAACAGGTCCGTCAAAGGGCTCGCAATTCGGGAGTAGCCTGCTACAAACTTGCGGTAGTAGTTAGCTAAACCAAGGAACTGTCTCACCTCGTGCACATTGCGAAGCGGCTCCCAGTCTCAGATTGCCTGAAGCTTCTCCGGGTCTGGTCGGATCTGTCCATGACCAAGAATATGGCCCAGAAACGGCACTTCCTCCTGCGCAAAGGCACACTTCTCCTTCTTTGCGAACAGCTGATGTTCTCTCAACAAGGCAAACACCTCCTGAAGGTGCTTCTTGTGTTCCTCCATGTCTCGACTGTATACCAAAATGTCATCCAGATACACAACAACGCACTTGTCCAACAATGAGCGAAACACATCGTTCATCAAGGTGCTGAAGGTTGCAGGAGCGTTAGTGAGACCAAAAGGCATGACCAAAAATTCATAGCTACCATACCTCGTCGTGATTGCGGTCTTCTCCTCATCACTTGGCGCGATCCTGATCTGATAGTAACCCTTCCTTAGGTCCAACTTGGTGAACACTCTTGCATCGACCAGTCGATCAAAGCTATCCGCTATGAGAGGTAACGGATACTTGTTCTTGATGGTGAGCTTGTTCAAAGCTTGATAGTCCACACACATCCGAAGGCTTCCATCCTTCTTGCGCTGGAACAATACTGGAGCAGCATAAGGTGATCTGGAGGGACGCAAGTACCCCGCCTCAGCGAGCTCTGCCAGCTGCCTCCTCAACTCCTCCATCTCCGGTGCAGAGAGTCGATAAGGAGCCTTCGCTGGTGGTCTTGCTCCTGACTCCAGTTCAATCCTGTGATCAACGTGCCTCCTCGGTGGCAACACAGCTGGGAGCTGGTCTGGCATAACATCCGCAAACTCGGACAACACTTCCTGGATCGCCGAGGTGTTAGAGGGTCCCGAAGACTCTCCTTCATCCCAATCTCCAATCAGTGCGGCCAAAAACAACTCCTCCCGCCTTCCCTTGCCGACCTGCTTAGCACTGAGCGCATTCAACAGGAGGTCCTGTTCTACGCTCTTCATCATCGGAACCATACTCGGTCTGCTTGGATCCAATATCAGCAAACAGCCCAAGTGTGGCACAACAGCTTCTGATGCCGACCTCAAGAACTCCTGCCCGAGTATGAGGTCGAACTCATTCATGCCAATGGCGATCAAATCAAGCGCACCCTGCCACGATCCAACTTGGATGACTTCCTTATGGATCTCACCGCTCACCTGCTGCGCGGGTGCGGTCACGGCCTTGAACTGATTCGAAGTGGGCTCGATCTTGAGTCCAAGCTTCTTCGCTCGGCATGCGGAGATGTAGTTGTGAGTGGCGCCTGAGTCCACCATAGCTAGCACCTTCTTGTTGCCAAAGAAAGTCTCCACAAAACACAACTCGTGCTTATCGGCCACTTCGGTAGAATGCTGCACTGCATTGAGGAGCTGCAAGGTGCTCATTGCGGGCAACTTCTTCTCCTCGAACAACAGCGCGTTGATCCTACTCCGATCTAGACAGCTCCGTGCCTAGTGATCATCTTTGCCACAGATGAAGCACCCTGGATCACGTTCCTTCTTCTTCTCAGTCTGTGCGTGATCTTTCTTCTTTGGTTTGCCTTCTCCATTCGACTTCTTCGGTTTCTTTTTCCTGGGCTCGCCGTTATGATCAGAAGGAGGTCCGCCTCCCTTCTTCTCTTTCCGGCGGAAGTTCTTCTTGTAGTCCGTTCGAGCTCCACCAAAGCCCCTAGCTGCATCTCCCTTATAGTCGAGCAGCCCATCCGCAACTGTGATCGCCTCGGCCAAAGTCTGAACTTTTTGTCTCCTCAGCTCATCCTTCGCCCAGGGTTGCAGACCCTTGGTGAAGAGGAATAACTTCTCGAAGTCACTCAACTTGGTGCATTCCAAATCCAACACTTGAAATGCCTTGACATACTCCCGTATGGTGCCAGTATGCTTGAGTTCATCGAACTTGGATCGGATGATCCAATCCGAGTTCCCAGGACGGAATTGATCATGAAGCGCTGCCTTCAAGTCAGTCCAGGACTTGATCGGTTTTACCGTCTTCCCAGCGCATTCATCTGCCTGATGCGTTGGCCACCACAGCTTCGCACTGCCGGTAAGGTATGTTGCAATATCCTTGACCTGTGCCTCATCAGACATCTTCGGTGCACACGACAGGTACTCCTCAACATCCCAGAAGAAATTATCAAGTGCCTTGTCGTCGTGCTCACCGTCATAAGTTCCAACTCGAGTTGCCTTAGAACCATGCATTCCGCCCTGCAACAACGAATGGAAGATCTGTTGGCCCTCTTTGAGGAAACGGATCTCTCCCCTCAAAGACTCTATCTGTTCCGCCAGCTTCGACCACTCTGCCGTCATGCGCTCCTCGAGGTCGGACTGTTCCAACTCCTCGAGTCGATTTTCATGGTCTTGGAGCCAATCGCGGTGCTTCGGATCTTTCCCCTTCGAAGACACCTTCGCATCCTTACTCTCAAGTTGCACGACCTCCACTTCATGCTGACTGTCTGTATCTGCCATCTCGATCTGCACAACTCCGGATCTGATCCGAAGCTCTGATACCAACTGTCACGGGCTTTGGGAGTTAAGCCTGTGCGGCACCGACAAGTCCCGACCCGACTCGGATCCGTTCAAGGTCAGAGACCTTCGGCCTACGCCTCGTCCCTTCCAAAATTGCGCTAAAGCGGAATGCACAATGAAAATGCAGATTGACCCTCTCCCAAAATGCATAAAAGGATACAGGATGCAATGCGGAATAAGATAGACAACACAACATTCAAAGGTGGGGCGAGGTGCCCAAATCCTTTATTATGATCCTCAAAGATTACAATGCTGGATAGAACTCAGTATTGAGAAATACTGGTCGCCCCCAAATGGTTTGCCCAGCCAGCCAATCTGACTCGGACAATTACAAAGAGTCCCTTCGACTCAGACTGGGATCGACTCGCTCGAGAGGAGAACCAGTTAGCTCCTCGAGGTGCCAGATCGCCAAGTCACAAGACCCCAATGCTTGCCTGAGCACTAAAGTCCCTCGCTGCAATATTCGCACTCAGCCCTGCGACGCCGAAAACTCGCATCTGTCTGCTCGTCTGCTCACTGCCGAATGCTCGATCGCTGATGATCGCTTGATGCTTCTGCTTTTGATTGCCAAGAATGAGCATCCCGCTCATCTTTTATACTGGAGGGTCGGACCCAAATAAAAGAGCCGTTGGGCGGATAAGGTCGGCCCCAAAAGAAATCCCGCCAATGAAAAATTAGCGCCCATATAGGTCCGGACTCAAATGAGTTAATTCCGCGCTAAAAGAAGTCATCGGCCAAGTCCCATGTCGGCCCCCGCCAAAGAAATAAAACATGTCGGCCCCGCCGATGAAATGAATTAAGTCGGCTGTGCGAAACACCAACTCCATGTCGGCTATGCAAAAGAAAGAGTTCCGATGCAAAATGGAACCCCACTAAGGCTGGTCCTGATCCAAAATCTGTGCAAGTATTCTGCCCAATGCAGACCCGTTACATAGGGGAGGTGTATGCTTCGATGGGTCGACTCCCCGGGTTGAGCGCAACACGCCAACCTCAAAGACCCTACGGTATGGATGAAGTTGGAAGTTGGGTCCGATGACCGATTCGATACGTAGGCATATTCACGAGGTCTGAATTTGTGTCCGATGACCTGCCATGCGCAGGAAGGCGGAATTTGGGTCCGATGACCGAGTTGATGGCGTGCCATGCGCAGAAAGGCAAAATTTGGGTCCGATGACCGAGTTGATGTTGATGGCCCGCCATGCGCAAGAAGGCAGAATTTGGGTCCGATGACCGATTCGAAGGCGTGCCATACTCAGAAAGGCAGAGTTTGGGTCCGATGACCGAGTTGATATTGATGGCCCGCCATGCGCAGGAAGGCAGAATTTGGGTCCGATGACCTGACATATGCATGGAGTCTAACTCGGGGGCCGACGTTCGATTCGATGACTTGCATTGTGGGTAAAGTCGGAAGTTGTGGTCTTTGACCCGATTCGATGACCAGACTTCGGCTGCTTGAGAATCGGACAAATAACTTATATAGGGGATGTCACGGGCTTTGGGAGTTAAGCCTGTGCGGCACCGACAAGTCCCGACCCGACTCGGATCCATTCAAGGTCAGAGACCTTCGGCCTACGCCTCGTCCCTTCCAAAATTGCGCTAAAGCGGAATGCACAATGAAAATGCAGATCGACCCTCTCCCAAAATGCATAAAAGGATACAGAATGCAATGCGGAATAAGATAGACAACACAACATTCAAAGGTGGGGCGAGGTGCCCATATCCTTTATTAAGATCCTCAAAGATTACAATGCTGGATAGAACTCAGTATTGAGAAATACTGGTCGACCCCAAATGGTTTGCCCAGCCAGCCAATCTCACTCGGACAAGTTCCAAAGAGTCCCTTCGACTCAGACTGGGATCGGCTCGCTCGAGAGGAGAACCAGTTAGCTCCTCGAGGTGCCAGATCGCCAAGTCACAAGACCCCAATGCTCGCCTGAGCACTAAAGTCCCTCGCTGCAATATTCGCACTCAGTCTTGCGATGCCGAAAACTCGCATCTGTCTGCTCGTCTGCTCGCTGCCGAATGCTCGATCGCTGATGATCGCTTGATGCTTCTACTTCTGATTGCAAGAATGAGCATCCCGCTCATCTTATATACTGGAGGGTCGGACCCAAATAAAAGAGCCGTTGGGCGGATAGGGCCGGTCCAAAAGAAATCCCGCTAATGAAAAATTAGCGCCCATATAGGTCCGGACTCAAATGAGTTAAGTCCGCGCTAAAAGAAGTCATCGGCCAAGTCCCATGTCGGCCCCCACCAAAGAAATAAAACATGTCGGCCCCGCTGATGAAATGAATTAAGTCGGCTATGCGAAACACCAACTCCAAGTCGGCTATGCAAAAGAAAGAGTTCCGATGCAAAATGGAACCCCACTAAGGCTAGACCCAATCCAAAATCTGTGCAAGTATTCTGCCCAATGCAGACCCGTTACATCCTCCCCCACTAAACTAGTGGCGGCGCCCTCGACGCCAGCACCCCTGCACAAAGCACTGGGAGGCATTGACCCAGAAATCTACTCCTATCTGGGCGGGTTCCTCCTGGAGAGGAACTCCATGATTATCTCCTCGTCTCGCCATAACGACTCACTGCGTTCCCAGGAAGCGGAGTCGCGTCCCTATCCTTCGAACATCACCAAGAACTCACGGATGCCGTTCTTGCCTCCTCCTCGTGTTCGCATTGCAAGGACCTGGCTGACTCTGCGGTCCGGATTGTCCAACACATTCGCCGGGCCTCTGTTCAGAATGTTCCTTGTCAGGTCTTCCTGATCTGGATGATGCGGTCTCAACTGAGAGACATGAAACACTGGATGTGTTTTGAGGTGGAGGGGTAAGTTGAGTTGGTAGGCGACGGGATTGATCTTCCGAATGACTTCGAAAGGTCCATCAAATTGTCTGACCAACGAAGCACTCAGCCCCTTTGGGACTTTGAATCGGTCCTGCTCCATGCTAACCAAAACTTTGTCGCCAACATCGAACTCCATTCGACGCCTGTGCCTGTCAGCAAACTTCTTCATCCTGTCTGAAGCCTGGGTGAGATGGTAACGAGCCAAGTCCACCTTCTCATTCCAGCTCTTCAATCATTCTGTTGCATCAACATTCTCCACCTTGTAGCCTGCCAAAACTGTGTGGGGCGAAAGGGGTTGTTGGCCCGTAGCCAACTCAAAAGGACTGAACTTCGAGGACTCACTCCTCTGCAGATTGTAGGAGAACTGGGCCACATCCAACAGACTAGGCCAGTTCCTCTGGTCCGAGACTACAAAGTGCCTTAGGTAGTCTTCCAGGATGCCATTAATCCGCTCCGTCTGTCCATCAGTCTGGGGATGGAACCCAGAACTCATCAGAAGTCGGGTCCCAACAATCTTGAACAACTCCTGCCAAAAGCTCGAAGTGAATCGAGGATCTCGATCACTTACGATGCTCAAAGGTATGCCCCAGTTTTTTACCACATTCTTGAAAAAGAGTTCGGCCGCTTCCTCGGCTGGACACAAAGTCTTGCATGCGATGAACACAGCGTACTTGCTGAATCTGTCTACAACGACCATGATGCTCGAAAGTCCGTCTACTTCCGGTAGCTGCATGATGAAGTCCATGCTCACACTTGCCCAAGGTCGCACAGGAACGGGGAGAGGGCGCAACAAGCCCGCCGGCTGCAACATCTGAGCCTTGTCTTGCTGATAAGTGAGGCAAGTCCTCACATACCTCTCAACATCGTCCCTCATGTTAGGCCAGTAGAAGCCTCTTTCCAACAAGGCCATTGTTCGCTTCTGCCCCGGATGTCCTGCCCAAACGGAATCATGACACTCCTGCAAGACCTCCTTGCGAACATCTCTCCACTTCGGAAGGTAGACTCAGTTTGCGGCAAAATACAGAAGTCCATCCTCAAGTGTGAACTTCTGAGTTCGCCCAGCTTGCACCTGCAAGACAATCTGCCACGCCTGCGAGTCATTCTCCAGACCCTCCTTGATCTTCTCAATCAGGTCTTCGTTCAACACAACTTGGCTCTGGCCCAAAATTTCTAAAGCACCAAGCTGTGCTTTCCTGCTAAGTGCATCGGCTACCACATTATGTCGCCCCGGATTGTATATCAACTCGAAGTCGAATTCTGCCAGGAATTCTTGCCACCTCGCCTGCTTCGGGGTGAGCTTAGACTGAGTCTTGAAGTAGGTGGAGCTGACATTGTCTGTCTTCACTATGAACGGCACACCCAGCAAGTAATGCCTCCAAGTTCTCAAACAGTGCACTATCGCAGTCATCTCTTTCTCATGCGCCGAGTAATTCCTTTCTCGGTCATTCAACTTCCGAGATTCATATGCCACAGGATGCCCATCCTGCATCAAAACTCCGCCCATGGCATAGTCGGACGCATCGGTTTGGACTTCAAAAGGTTTGCCATATTTCGGCAAAGCAAGGACTGGCTCCTCAGTCAACTTGTCTTTCAGCATTCCAAATGCTGACTGATGCTTCTCGCCCCATTTCCATCCGCGGTCCTTCTTCAACAGGTCCGTCAAAGGGCTCGCAATTCGGGAGTAGCCTGCTACAAACTTGCGGTAGTAGTTAGCTAAACCAAGGAACTGCCTCACCTCATGCACATTGCGAAGCGGCTCCCAGTCTCGGACTGCCTGAAGCTTCTCCGGGTCTGGTCGGATCTGTCCATGACCAAGAATATGGCCCAGAAACGGCACTTCCTCCTGCGCAAAGGCGCACTTCTCCTTCTTTGCGAACAGCTGATGTTCTCTCAACAAGGCAAACACCTCCTGAAGGTGCTTCTTGTGTTCCTCCATGTCTCGACTGTATACCAAAATGTCATCCAGATACACAACAACGCACTTGTCCAACAATGAGCGAAACACATCGTTCATCAATGTGCTGAAGGTTGCAGGAGCGTTAGTGAGACCAAAAGGCATGACCAAAAATTCATAGCTACCATACCTCGTCGTGATTGCGGTCTTCTCCTCATCACCTGGCGCGATCCTGATCTGATAGTAACCCTACCTCAGGTCCAACTTGGTGAACACTCTTGCATCGACCAGTCGATCAAAGCTATCCGCTATGAGAGGTAACGGATACTTGTTCTTGATGGTGAGCTTGTTCAAAGCTCGATAGTCCACACACATCCGAAGGCTTCCATCCTTCTTGTGCAAGAACAATACTGGAGCAGCATAAGGTGATCTGGAGGGACGCAAGTACCCCGCCTCAGCGAGCTCTGCCAGCTGCCTCCTCAACTCCTATTTCTCCGGTGCAGAGAGTCGATAAGGAGCCTTCGCTGGTGGTCTTGCTCCTGACTCCAGTTCAATCCTGTGATCAACGTGCCTCCTCGGTGGCAACACAGCTGGGAGCTGGTCTGGCATAACATCCGCAAACTCGGACAACACTTCCTGGATCGCCGAGGTGTTAGAGGGTCCTGACGACTCTCCTTCATCCCAATCTCCAATCAGTGCGGCCAAAAACAACTCCTCCCGCCTTCCCTTGCCGACCTGCTTAGCACTGAGCGCATTACACAGGAGGTCCTGTTCCACGCTCTTGATCGACAGAACCATACTCGGTCTGCTCGGATCCAGTATCAGCAAACAGCCCAAGTGTGGCACAACAGCTGCTCATGCTGACCTCAAGAACTCCTGCTCGAGTATGAGGTCGAACACATTCATTCCAATGGCGATCAAATCAAGCGCACCCTGCCACGATCCAACTCGGATGACTTCCTTGTGGATCTCACCGCTCACCTGCTGCGCGGGTGTGGTCACCGCCTTGAACTAATTCGAAGTGGGCTCGATCTTGAGTCCAAGCTTCTTCGCTCGGCATGCGGAGATGTAGTTCTGGGTGGCACCTGAATCCACCATAGCTAGCACCTTCTTGTTGCCAAAGAAAGTCTCCACAAAACACAACTCGTGCTTATCGGCCACTTCGGTAGAATGCTGCACTGCATTGAGGAGCTGCAAGGTGCTCATTGCGGGCAACTTCTTCTCCTCGAACAATAGCGCGTTGATCCTACTCCGGTCTGGACAGCTCTGTGCCCAGTGATCATCTTTGCCACAGATGAAGCTCCCTGGATCACGTTCCTTCTTCTTCTCAGTCTGTGCGTGATCTTTCTTCTTCGGGTTGCCTTCTCCATTCGACTTCTTCGGTTTCTTTTTCCTCAGCTCGCCGTTATGATCAGAAGGAGGTCCGCCTCCCTTCTTCTCCTTCCGGCGGAAGTTCTTCTTGTAGTCCGTTCGAGCTCCACCAAAGCCCCTAGCTGCATCGCCCTTATAGTCGAGCAGCCCATCTGCAATTGTGATCGCCTCGGCCAAAGTCTGAACTTTTTGTCTCCTTAGCTCATCCTTCGCCCAGGGTTGCAGACCCTTGGTGAAGAGGAATAATTTCTCGAAGTCGCTCAACTTGGTGCATTCCAAATCCAACACCTGAAATGCCTTGACATACTCCCGTATGGTGCCAGTATGCTTGAGTTCATCGAACCTGGATCGGATGATCCAATCCGAGTTCCTAGGTCGGAATTGATCATGAAGCGCTGCCTTCAAGTCAGCCCAGGACTTGATCGGTTTTACCGTCTTCCCAGCGCGTTCATCTGCCTGATGCGTTCGCCACCACAGCTTCGCACTGCCGGTAAGGTATGTTGCAATATCCTTGACTTGTGCCTCATCAGACATCTTCGGTGCACACGACAAGGACTCCTCAACATCCCAGAAGAAATTATCAAGTGCCTTGTCATCGCGCTCACCGTCATAAGTTCCAACTCGCGTTGCCTTAGAACCATGTGTTCCTCCCTGCAACAACAAATGGAAGATCTGTTGGCCCTCTTTGAGGAAACAGATCTCTCCCCTCAAAGACTCTATCTGTTCCGCCAGCTTCGACCACTCTGCCGTCATGCGCTCCTCGAGGTCGGACTGTTCCAACTCCTCGAGTCGATTTTCATGGTCTTGGAGCCAATCGCGGTGCCTCGGATCTTTCCCCTTCGAAGACACCTTCGCAGCCTTACTCTCAGGTTGCACGACCTCCACTTCATGCTGACTGTCTGTATCTGCCATCTTGATCTGCACAACTCCGGATCTGATCCGAAGCTCTGATACCAACTGTCACGGGCTTTGGGAGTTAAGCCTGTGCGGCACCGACAAGTCCCAACCTGACTCGGATCCGTTCAAGGTCAGAGACCTTCGGCCTACGCCTCGTCCCTTCCAAAATTGCGCTAAAGCGGAATACACAATGAAAATGCAGATCGACCCTCTCCCAAAATGCATAAAAGGATACAGAATGCAATGCGGAATAAGATAGACAACACAACATTCAAAGGTGGGGCGAGGTGCCCATATCCTTTATTAAGATCCTCAAAGATTACAATGTTGGATAGAACTCAGTATTGAGAAATACTGGTCGCCCCCAAATGGTTTGCCCAGCCAGCGAATCTGACTCGGACAAGTTACAAAGAGTCCCTTCGACTCAGACTGGGATCGGCTCGCTCGAGAGGAGAACCAGTTAGCTCCTCGAGGTGCCAGATCGCCAAGTCACAAGACCCCAATGCTCGCCTGAGCACTAAAGTCCCTCGCTGCAATATTCGCACTCAGTCTTGCGATGCTGAAAACTCGCATCTGTCTGCTCGCCTGCTCGTTGCCGAATGCTCGATCGCTGATGATCGCTTGATGCTTCTGCTTCTGATTGCAAGAATGAGCATCCCGCTCATCTTATATACTGGAGGGTCGGACCCAAATAAAAGAGCCGTTGGGCGGATAGGGCCGGCCCAAAAGAAATCCCGCCAATGAAAAATTAGTGCCCATATAGGTCCGGACTCAAATGAGTTAAGTCCGCGCTAAAAGAAGTCATCGGCCAAGTCCCATGTCGGCCCCCGCCAAAGAAATAAAACATGTCGGCCCCGCCGATGAAATGAATTAAGTCGGCTGTGCGAAACACCAACTCCAAGTTGGCTATGCAAAAGAAAGAGTTCCGATGCAAAATGGAACCCCACTAAGGCTGGACCCGATCCAAAATCTGTGCAAGTATTCTGCCCAATGCAGACCCGTTACAGGGGATGTCACGGGCTTTGGGAGTTAAGCCTGTGCGGCACCGACAAGTCCCGACTCGACTCGGATCCGTTCAAGGTCAGAGACCTTCGGCCTACGCCTCGTCCCTTCCAAAATTGCGCTAAAGCGGAATGCACAATGAAAATGCAGATCGACCCTCTCCCAAAATGCATAAAAGGATACAGAATGCAATGCGGAATAAGATAGACAACACAACATTCAAAGGTGGGGCGATGTGCCCATATCCTTTATTATGATCCTCAAATATTACAATGTTGGATAGAACGCAGTATTGAGAAATACTGGTCGCCCCCGAATGGTTTGCCCAGCCAGCCAACCTGACTCGGACAAGTTACAAAGAGTCCCTTCGACTCAGACTGGTATCGGCTCGCTCGAGAGGAGAACCAGTTAGCTCCTCGAGGTGCCAGATCGCCAAGTCACAAGACCCCAATGCTCGCCTGAGCACTAAAGTCCCTCGCTGCAAAATTCGCACTCAGTCTTGCGACGCCGAAAACTCGCATCTATCTGCTCGTCTGCTCGCTGCCGAATGCTCGATCGCTGATGATCGCTTGATGCCTCTGTGCCCAAGAATGAGCATCCCGCTCATCTTTTATACTGGAGGGTCGGACCCAAATAAAAGAGTCGTTGGGCGGATAGGGCCGGCCCAAAAGAAATTCCGCCAATGAAAAATTAGCGCCCATATAGGTCCAGACTCAAATGAGTTAAGTCCGCGCTAAAAAGAAGTCATCGGCCAAGTCCCATGTCGGCCCCCGCCAAAGAAATAAAACATGTCGGCCCCGCCAATGAAATGAATTAAGTCGGTTGTCCGAAACACGAACTCCATGTTGGCTATGCAAATGAAAGAGTCCCGATGCAAAATGGTGTAGGATTTGAGAAATACAAATCCACAGAACCCAAAAGAAACCTGCATGAAAGAAACCTGTCACAGAGAAAGAGAGAGAACGAATACAAGGGTTTTGGCTCTGACAAAGAGAAAAGATGTATTATCAGAGAAAAATGAATCAAGAAGAATAATACAAGAGATCAATCCTTATAAAGGAGATCAACACCAAAAGGAAAACCTAACCCTAAGGTGTGAGCATTTAATAATTAAATATTAATTATTAAATGACTAATGTATGCATAAAGAGAAATCTTAAGAGGAGAGCAAAGTTAATTAATTACTTTACTCTAACAAATGGAACCCCACTAAGGCTGGACCCGATCCAAAATCTGTGGAAGTATTCTGCCCAATGCAGACCCGTTACATCCTCCCCCACTAAACTAGTGGCGGCGCCCTCGACGCCAACACCCCTGCACAAAGCACTGGGAGGCATGGACCCAGAAATCTACTCCTGTCTGGGCGAGTTCCTTCTGGAGAGGAACTCCATGATTATCTCCTCGTCTCGCCATAACGACTCACTGCGTTCCCAGGAAGCAGAGTCGCATCCCTGTCCTTCGAACATCACCAAGAACTCACGAATGTCGTTCTTGCCTCCTCCTCGTGTTCGCATTGCAAGGACCTGGCTGACTCTACGGTCCGGATTGTCCAACACATTCGCCGGGCCTCTGTTCAGAGTGTTCCTTGTCAGGTCTTCCTGACCTGCACCAAAGACTTCGCCGGGTAGACGAAGCAATCTGTCCCAAAGTGGTTCATACGGCCTTGTCTCATGTTCCTCCCAGGTCCAGTGATCCACGGCTTCAGAACAACTCGCCATGATTTGCAAGGTTTTCCTTGTATTTTCTTCATCGGACAGATTTGTGCTACCTCCAATCGACATCAAGTCGCCATACCGGATCATTCCCTGTTGATCCCAAGTGGTGAAGATATCATCCTCACTAAGAGCTTCATTGAACCCAATGAAGTCTGGAAAGGTATCAATGTGTAACTGCACAGGTCCCCCTTCTTGTCTTCTGAAAGTGAGGGATGCTGTAGTGAAACCTCCCGCCTGTGCCTGTTCAGGAGAAGTGACATTGCCCTGCGATCCACCTCCTCTAGCCGTGACATCCCGGGTAGGTCGGGATTCCTCTTTATCATCCGCATGCTGGTTTATCAAACGTAAGGTGCCCAATCTCATCTTGGTGCTCACCTCGGGAACGTCTTGGGTCATGACTTCCCTAGCTGCGACGATCTTAACATCATCCAAGCAGGCCAACCCCTGCGGCTCTGCTCCTACCGGCTTGCAAACAAACTTGTGTGCCAACAATTCCGCCAACTGATCCAGTTTGGCACTGAAAGGATCTGCCTTGGCTTCTGGCTGTTCCATCCAGACCCAACGCTACAAAGTTTCTGAACAACTTGCCACGAGCTCGGATGCACGGGGGTAGTCTTCTGGTCGAAATTCTCCTCCAGAACCGAGAACCAACAAGTCTCTCAAGGAGATGACTCCGCTGTTCTCCCATCTATCCAAGATGTCTACCTCCGAGTAGATGTGTGGCAACTCGACGGACCCTGTCAAGATCTCAAAATCCACATAAAGTCGGGCTGAGCCTCCTCTTAGCCGTCGGAACAAAAGGCTGGTGGTTCGAGTGTTGGTAAGGAAGTCGTTCCCCAACGGTTCCTTTGACTGCTTTGTTTTGTCCTGCCTAATTCTTTCGAACTCATACAGGCCAAGCAAGACATCCTCCGATGTCGTCTCGCCTTGGCTCGGTACAGTAAGAGCTGATCTCTCTATCAAAACTCCTTTCAGCATCTCAAATGCTGACTGCTGCTTATCACCCCATTTCCATCCGCGGTCCCTCTTCAACAGGTCCGTCAAAGGGATCGCAATTCGGGAGTAGCCTGCTACAAACTTGCGGTAGTAGTTAGCTAAACCAAGGAACTGTCTCACCTCGTGCACATTGCGAAGCGGCTCCCAGTCTTGGATTGCCTGAAGCTTCTCCGGGTCTGGTCGGATCTGTCCATGACCAAGAATATGGCCCAGAAACAGCACTTCCTCCTGCGCAAAGGCACACTTCTCCTTCTTTGCGAACAGCTGATGTTCTCTCAACAAGGCAAACACCTCTTGAAGGTGCTTCTTGTGTTCCTCCATGTCTCGACTGTATACCAAAATGTCATCCAGATACACAACAACGCACTTGTCCAACAATGAGCGAAACACATCGTTCATCAAGGTGTTGAAGGTTGCAGGAGCGTTAGTGAGACCAAAAGGCATGACCAAGAATTCATAGCTACCATACCTCGTCGTGATTGCGGTCTTCTCCTCATCACCTGGCGCGATCCTGATCTGATAGTAACCCTGCCTTAGGTCCAACTTGCTGAACACTCTTGCATCGACCAGTCGATCAAAGCTATCCGCTATGAGAGGTAACGGATACTTGTTCTTGATGGTGAGCTTGTTCAAAGCTCGATAGTCCACACACATCCGAAGGCTTCCATCCTTCTTGCGCTGGAACAATACTGGAGCAGCGTAAGGTGATCTGGAGGGACGCAAGTACCCCGCCTCAGCGAGCTCCGCTAGCTGCTTCCTCAACTCCTCCATCTCCGGTGCAGAGAGTCGATAAGGAGCCTTCGCTGGTGGTCTTGCTCCTGACTCTAGTTCAATCCTGTGATCAACGTGCCTCCTCGGTGGCAACACAGCTGGGAGCTGGTCTGGCATAACATCCACAAATTCGGACAACACTTCCTGGATCGCCGAGGTGTTAGAGGGTCCTGACGACTCTCCTTCATCCCAATCTCCAATCAGTGTGGCCAAAAACAACTCCTCCCGCCTTCCCTTGCCGACCTGCTTAGCACTGAGCGCATTCAACAGGAGATCCTGTTCCACGCTCTTCATCATCGGAACCATACTCGGTCTGCTCGGATCCAATATCAGCAAACAGCCCAAGTGTGGCACAACAGCTGCTGATGCCGACCTCAAGAACTCCTGCACGAGTATGAGGTCGAACTCATTCATTCCAATGGCGATCAAATCAAGCGCACCCTACCACGACCCAACTCGGATGACTTCCTTATGGATCTCGCCACTCACCTGCTGCGCGAGTGCGGTCACCGCCTTGAACTGATTTGAAGTGGGCTCGATCTTGAGTCCAAGCTTCTTCGCTCGGCATGCGGAGATGTAGTTGTGGGTGGCACCTGAATCCACCATAGCTAGCACCTTCTTGTTGCCAAAGAAAGTCTCCACAAAACACAACTCGTGCTTATCGGCCACTTCGGTAGAATGCTGCACTGCATTGAGGAGCTGCAAGGTGCTCATTGCGGGCAACTTCTTCTCCTCGAACAATAGCGCGTTGATCCTACTCCGGTCTGGACAGCTCCGTGCCCAGTGATCATCTTTGCCACAGATGAAGCACCCTAGATCACGTTCCTTCTTCTTCTCAGTCTGTGCGTGATCTTTCTTCTTCGGGTTGCCTTCTCCATTCGACTTCTTCGGTTTCGTTTTCCTGGGCTCGCCATTATGATCAGAAGGAGGTCCGCCTCCCTTCTTCTCCTTCCGGCGGAAGTTCTTCTTGTAGTCCGTTCGAGCTCCACCAAAGCCCCTAGCTGCGTCGCCCTTATAATCGAGCAGCCCATCTGCAACTGTGATCACCTCGGCCAAAGTCTGAACTTTTTGTCTCCTCAGCTCATCCTTCGCCCAGGGTTGCAGACCCTTGGTGAAGAGGAATAACTTCTCGAAGTCGCTCAGCTTGGTGCACTCCAAGTCCAACACCCGAAATGCCTTCACATACTTCCGTATGGTGCCAGTATGCTTGAGTTCATCGAACCTGGATCAGATGATCCAATCCGAGTTCCCAGGTCGGAATTGATCATGAAGCGCTGCCTTCAAGTCAGCCCAGGACTTGATCGGTTTTACCATCTTCCCAGCGCGTTCATCTGCCTGATGCATTCGCCACCACAGCTTCGCACTGTCGGTAAGGTATGTTGCAATATCCTTGACCTGTGCCTCATCAGACATCTTCGGTGCACATGACAGGTACTCCTCAACATCCCAGAAGAAATTATCAAGTGCCTTGTCGTCGCGCTCACCGTCATAAGTTCCAACTCGAGTTGCCTTAGAACCATGTGTTCCTCCCTGCAACAACGAATGGAAGATCTGTTGGCCCTCTTTGAGGAAGCAGATCTCTCCCCTCAAAGACTCTATCTGTTCCGCCAGCTTCGACCACTCTGCCATCATGCGCTCCTCGAGGTCGGACTGTTCCAACTCCTCGAGTCGATTTTCATGGTCTTGGAGCCAATCGCGGTGCTTCGGATCTTTCCCCTTCGAAGACACCTTCGCAGCCTTGCTCTCAGGTTGCACGACCTCCACTTCATGCTGACTGTCTGTATCTGCCATCTCTCGATCTGCACAACTTTGGATCTGATCCGAAGCTCTGATACCAACTGTCACGGGCTTTGGTAGTTAAGCCTGTGCGGCACCGACAAGTCCCGACCCGACTCGGATCCGTTCAAGGTCAGAGACCTTCGGCCTACGCCTCGTCCCTTCCAAAATTGCGCTAAAGCGGAATGCACAATGAAAATGCAGATCGACCCTCTCCCAAAATGCATAAAAGGATACAGAATGCAATGCGGAATAAGATAGACAACACAACATTCAAAGGTGGGGCGAGGTGCCCATATCCTTTATTATGATCCTCAAAGATTACAATGTTGGATAGAACGCAGTATTGAGAAATACTGGTCGCCCCCAAATGGTTTGCCCAGCCAGCCAACCTGACTCGGACAAGTTACAAAGAGTCCCTTCGACTCAGACTGGGATCGGCTCGCTCGAGAGGAGAACCAGTTAGCTCCTCGAGGTGCCAGATCGCCAAGTCACAAGACCCCAATGCTCGCCTGAGCACTAAAGTCCCTCGCTGCAAAATTCGCACTCAGTCTTGCGACACCGAAAACTCGCATCTGTCTGCTTGTCTGCTCGCTGCCGAATGCTTGATCGCTGATGATCGCTTGATGCCTCTGTGCCCAAGAATGAGCATCCTGCTCATCTTTTATACTGGAGGGTCGGACCCAAATAAAAGAGCCGTTGGGCGGATAGGGCCAGCCCAAAAGAAATTCTGCCAATGAAAAATTAGCGCCCATATAGGTCCGGACTCAAATGAGTTAAGTCCGCGCTAAAAAGAAGTCATCGGCCAAGTCCCATGTCGGCCCCCGCCAAATAAATAAAACATGTCGGCCCCGCCGATGAAATGAATTAAGTCGGCTGTGCGAAACACCAACTCCATGTCGGCTATGCAAAAGAAAGAGTCCTGATGCAAAATGGAACCCCACTAAGGCTGGACCCGATCCAAAATCTGTGCAAGTATTCTACCCAATGCAGACCTGTTACAGGGGAGGTATTGTTCTCGAGCATCCTCCCCCCGTGCCCGTTTATGTCGATTGATGTTGGTGCTCGACTGGTTGGAGCGCTCGGATGCAAAAATCTTGCACCAGGATTTATCGATTGTGATGGACACGGCAAGTCTCCTGATTGCTATGCAGGAGCTCATCGGGAATCTCTATGCGGCCTCGGTATGGACTTGACCTGCGGAATGGTTCGGCAATGGTAGTCGCTCCAACACGTCCTTGCAGTGGCCACAGAGGTGATTCGACTAGAGCTCCAGTCTAGCTTTTGGGTTGCCTGGCGGACTGGTATAGCCGCGATCGAGTTCCGGCCATGAACGTTTTAGATAGCTCTTGGGCTTTCTGGGATGGAAGTCGGAAGTTTGGGCTGTTGTCCGATTTGATGACCATTCTTCGGATGTGTGAGAATCGAACAAATAACTTATATAGGGGACTGTCACGGGCTTTGGGAGTTAAGCCTGTGCGGCACCGACAAGTCCCGACCCGACTCGGATCCGTTCAAGGTCAGAGACCTTCGGCCTACACCTCGTCCCTTCCAAAATTGCGCTAAAGCGGAATGCACAATGAAAATGCAGATCGACCCTCTCCCAAAATGCATAAAAGGATACAGGATGCAATGCGGAATAAGATAGACAACACAACATTCAAAGGTGGGGCGAGGTGCCCAAATCCTTTATTATGATCCTCAAAGATTACAATGCTGGATAGAACTCAGTATTGAGAAATACTGGTCGCCCCCAAATGGTTTGCCCAGCCAGCCAATCTGACTCGGACAATTACAAAGAGTCCCTTCGACTCAGACTGGGATCAACTCGCTCGAGAGGAGAACCAGTTAGCTCCTCGAGGTGCCAGATCGCCAAGTCACAAGACCCCAATGCTCGCCTGAGCACTAAAGTCCCTCACTACAATATTCGCACTCAGCCCTGCGACGCCGAAAACTCGCATCTGTCTGCTCGTCTGCTCGCTGCCGAATGCTTGATCGCTGATGATCGCTTGATGCTTCTGCTTCTGATTGCAAGAATGAGCATCCCGCTCATCTTATATACTGGAGGGTCGGACCCAAATAAAAGAGCCGTTGGGCGGATAGGGCCGGCCCAAAAGAAATCCCGCCAATGAAAAAGTAGCGCCCATATAGGTCCGGACTCAAATGAGTTAAGTCCGCGCTAAAAGAAGTCATCGGCCAAGTCCCATGTCAGCCCCTGCCAAAGAAATAAAACATGTCGGCCCCGCCGATGAAATGAATTAAGTCGGCTGTGCGAAACACCAACTCCATGTCGGCTATGCAAAAGAAAGAGTTCCGATGCAAAATGGAACCCCACTAAGGCTGGACCCGATCCAAAATCTGTGCAAGTATTCTACCCAATGCAGACCCGTTACATCCTCCCCCACTAAACTAGTGGCGGCGCCCTCGACGCCAGCACCCCTGCACAAAGCATTGGGAGGCATTCACCCAGAAATCTACTCCTGTCTGGGCGGGATCCTCCTGGAGAGGAACTCCATGATTATCTCCTCGTCTCGCCATAACGACTCACTGCGTTCCCAGGAAGCGGAGTCGCGTCCCTGTCCTTCGAACATCACCAAGAACTCACGGATGTCGTTCTTGCCTCCTCCTCGTGTTCGCATTGCAAGGACCTGGCTGACTCTGCGGTCCGGATTGTCCAACACATTCGCCGGGCCTCTGTTCGGAATATTTCTTGTCAAATCTTCCTCATCTGCACCAAAGACTTCGCCGGGTAGACGAAGCAATCTGTCCCAAAGCGGTTCATACGGCCTTCTCTCATGTTCCTCCCAGGTCCAGTGATCCACGGCCTCAGAACAACTCGTCATGATTTGCAAGGTTTTCCTTGTATTTTCTTCATCGGACAGATTTGTGCTACCTCCAATCGACATCAAGTCGCCATATCGGATCATTCCCTCTTGATCCCAAGTGGTGAAGATATCATCTTCACAAAGAGCCTCATTGAACCCAATGAAGTCTGGAAAGGTATCAATGTGTAGCTGCACAGGTCCCCCTTCTTGTCTCCTGAAAGTGAGGGATGCTGTAGTGAAACCTCCTGCCTGTGCCTGTTCAGGAGAAGTGACATCGCCCTGCGATCCACCTCCTTTAGCTGTGACATCCCGGGTAGGTCGGGATTCCTCTTTATCATCCGCATGCTGGTTTATCAAACGTAAGGTGCCCAATCTCATCTTGGTGCTCACCTCGGGAACGTCTTAGGTCATGACTTCCCTAGCTGCGACGATCTTAACATCATCCAAGCAGGCCAACCCCTGCGGCTCTGCTCCTACCGGCTTGCAAACAAATTTGTGTGCCAACAATTCCGCCAACTGATCCAGTTTGGCGCTGAAAGGATCTGCCTTGGCTTCTGGCTGTTCCATCCAGACCCACCGCTGCAAAGCTTCCGAACAGTTTGCCACGAGCTCGGATGCACGGGGGTAGTCTTCTGGTCGAAATTCTCCTCCAGAACCGAGAACCAACAAGTCTCTCAAGGAGATGACTCCGCTGTTCTCCCAACTATCCAAGATGTCTACCTCCGAGTAGATGTCTGGCAACTCGGCGGACCCTGTCAAGATCTCAAAATCCACATAAAGTCGGGCTGAGCCTCCTCTCAGTCGTCGGAACAAAAGGCTGGTGGTTCGAGTGTTGGTAAGGAAGTCGTTCCCCAATGGTTCCTTTGACTGCTTTGATTTGTCCCGCCTAATTCTTTCGAACTCATACAGGCCAAGCAAGACATCCTCCGATGTCATCTCGCCCCGACTCGGTACAGTAAGAGCTGATCTCTCTATCAAAACTCCTTTCAGCATCTCAAATGCTGACTGCTGCTTATCGCCCCATTTCCATCCGCGGTCCTTCTTCAACAGGTCCGTTAAAGGGCTCGCAATTCGGGAGTAGCCTGCTACAAACTTGCGGTAGTAGTTAGCTAAACCAAGGAACTGTCTCACCTCGTGCACATTGCGAAGCGGCTCCCAGTCTCGGATTGCCTGAAGCTTCTCCGGGTCTGGTCGGATCTGTCCATGACCAAGAATATGGCCCAGAAACGGCACTTCCTCCTGCGCAAAGGCACACTTCTCCTTCTTTGCGAACAGCTGATGTTCTCTCAACAAGGCAAACAACTCCTGAAGGTGCTTCTTGTGTTCCTCCATGTCTCAACTATATACCAAAATTTCATCCAGATACACAACAACGCACTTGTCCAACAATGAGCGAAACACATCGTTCATCAAGGTGCTGAAGGTTGCAGGAGCGTTAGTGAGACCAAAAGGCATGACCAAAAATTCATAGCTACCATACCTCGTCGTGATTGCGGTGTTCTCCTCATCACTTGGCGCGATCCTGATCTGATAGTAACCCTGCCTCAGGTCCAACTTGGTGAACACTCTTGCATCGACCAGTCGATCAAAGCTATCCGCTATGAGAGGTAACGGATACTTGTTCTTGATGGTGAGCTTGTTCAAAGCTCGATAGTCCACACACATCCGAAGGCTTCCATCCTTCTTGCGCTGGAACAATACTGGAGCAGCATAAGGTGATCTGGAGGGACGCAAGTACCCCGCCTCAGCGAGCTCTGCCAGCTGCTTCCTCAACTCCTCCATCTCCGGTGCAGAGAGTCGATAAGGAGCCTTCGCTGGTGGTCTTGCTCCTGACTCCAGTTCGATCCTGTGATCAACGTGCCTCCTCGGTGGCAACACAGCTGGGAGCTGGTCTGGCATAACATCCGCAAACTCGGACAACACTTCCTGGATCGCCGAGGTGTTAGAGGGTCCTGACGACTCTCCTTCATCCCAATCTCCAATCAGTGTGGCCAAAAAGAACTCCTCCCGCCTTCCCTTGCCGACCTGCTTAGCACTAAGCGCATTCAACAGGAGGTCCTGTTCTACGCTCTTCATCATCGGAACCATACTCGGTCTGCTCGGATCCAATATCAGCAAACAGCCCAAGTGTGGCACAACAGCTGCTGATGCCGACCTCAAGAACTCCTGCCCGAGTATGAGGTCGAACTCATTCATCCCAATGGCGATTAAATCAAGCACACCCTGCCACGATCTAACTTGGATGACTTCCTTATGGATCTCACCGCTCACCTGCTGCGCGGGTGCGGTCACCGCCTTGAACTGATTCGAAGTGGGCTCGATCTTGAGTCTAAGCTTCCTCGCTCGGCATGCGGAGATGTAGTTGTAAGTGGCGCCTGAGTCCACCATAGCTAGCACCTTCTTGTTGCCAAAGAAAGTCTCCACAAAACACAACTCGTGCTTATCGGCCACTTCGGTAGAATGCTGCACTGCATTGAGGAGTTGCAAGGTGCTCATTGCGGGCAACTTCTTCTCCTCGAACAACAGCGCGTTGATCCTACTCCGGTCTAGACAACTCCGTGCCCAGTGATCATCTTTGCCACAGATGAAGCACCCTGGATCACGTTCCTTCTTCTTCTCAGTCTGTGCGTGATCTTTCTTCTTCGGGTTGCCTTCTCCATTCGACTTCTTCGGTTTCTTTTTCCTGAACTCGCCGTTATGATCAGAAGGAGGTCCGCCTCCCTTCTTCTCCTTCCGACGGAAGTTCTTCTTGTAGTCCATTCGAGCTACACCAAAGCCGCTAGCTGCATCGCCCTTATAGTCGAGTAGCCCATCCGCAACTGTGATCGCCTCGGCCAAAGTCTGAACTTTTTGTCTCCTCAGCTCATCCTTCGCCCAGGGTTGCAGACCCTTGGTGAAGAGGAATAACTTCTCGAAGTCGCTCAACTTGGTGCATTCCAAATCCAACACTTGAAATGCCTTGACATACTCCTGTATGGTGCCAGTATGCTTGAGTTCATCGAACCTGGATCGAATGATCCAATCCGAGTTCCCAGGTCGGAATTGATCATAAAGCGCTGCCTTCAAGTCAGCCCAGGACTTGATCAGTTTTACCGTCTTCCCAGCGCGTTCATCTGCCTGATGCGTTCGCCACCACAGCTTCGCACTGCCGGTAAGGTATGTTGCAATATCCTTGACCTGTGCCTCATCAGACATCTTCGGTGCACACGACAGGTACTCCTCAACATCCCAGAAGAAATTATCAAGTGCCTTATCGTCGCGCTCACCGTCATAAGTTCCAACTCGAGTTGCCTTAGAACCATGCGTTCCACCCTGCAACAACGAATGGAAGATCTGTTGGCCCTCTTTGAGGAAATGGATCTCTCCCCTCAAAGATTCTATCTGTTCCGCCAGCTTCGACCACTCTACCGTCATGCGCTCCTCGAGGTCGGACTGTTCCAACTCCTCGAGTCGATTTTCATGGTCTTGGAGCCAATCGCGGTGCTTCGGATCTTTCCCCTTCGAAGACACCTTCGCAGCCTTACTCTCAGGTTGCACGACCTCCACTTCATGCTGACTGTCTGTATCTGCCATCTCGATCTGCACAACTCCGGATCTGATCCGAAGCTCTGATACCAACTGTCACGGGCTTTGGGAGTTAAGCCTGTGCGGCACCGACAAGTCCCGACCCGACTCGGATCCGTTCAAGGTCAGAGACCTTCGGCCTACGCCTCGTCCCTTCCAAAATTGCGCTAAAGCGGAATGCACAATGAAAATGCAGATCGACCCTCTCCCAAAATGCATACAAGGATACAGGATGCAATGCGGAATAAGATAGACAACACAACATTCAAAGGTGGGGCGAGGTGCCCAAATCCTTTATTATGATCCTCAAAGATTACAATGCTGGATAGAACTCAGTATTGAGAAATACTGGTCGCCCCCAAATGGTTTGCCCAGCCAGCCAATCTGACTCGGACAATTACAAAGAGTCCCTTCGACTCAGACTGGGATCGACTCGCTTGAGAGGAGAACCAATTAGCTCCTCGAGGTGCCAGATCGCCAAGTCACAAGACCCCAATGCTCGCCTGAGCACTAAAGTCCCTCACTACAATATTCGCACTCAGCCCTGCGACGCCGAAAACTCGCATCTGTCTGCTCGTCTGCTCGCTGCCGAATGCTCGATCGCTGATGATCGCTTGATGCTTCTGCTTCTGATTGCAAGAATGAGCATCCCGCTCATCTTATATACTGGAGGGTCGGACCCAAATAAAAGAGCCGTTGGGCGGATAGGGCCGGCCCAAAAGAAATCCCGCCAATGAAAAATTAGCGCCCATATAGGTCCGGACTCAAATGAGTTAAGTCCGCGCTAAAAGAAGTCATCGGCCAAGTCCCATGTCGGCCCCCGCCAAAGAAATAAAACATGTCGGCCCCGCTGATGAAATGAATTAAGTCGGCTGTGCGAAACACCAACTCCATGTCGGCTATGCAAAAGAAAGAGTTCCGATGCAAAATGGAACCCCACTAAGGCTGGACCCGATCCAAAATCTGTGCAAGTATTCTGCCCAATGCAGACCCGTTACAGGGACTGTGTTGTCTCACACAGCCCCCTTCGTGCTCCTCTATCTCGACCGATGTTGGTGCTTGAAAGGGTTGGGATCGCTCAGATTTATAAACGTGCACCACCATTTGTCAAGTGTGAGGGACGCGGTAGGTCTCCTAAATGCTATGCGGGCGCTCTCTGAGAATCTCTATCCGGCCTCGACACAGGCTCGTCTTGCTGAATGGTTTGGCACTGATAGTCGATCCAACACGTCCTTGTTGTGGCCGCCTAGGCGATTCGATTCGAGCCCCCGTCTGGCTTTTGAGTTGCTTGGCGGATTTTGCCCTATCCGCAAGTGAGCTCGGTCCCTAAACGTTCGAGAAACCTGATTGCTATGCGCCGGCTCTCTTTCTTGGGAGCCTCCATCTAGCTTTTGGGTCTCTACGGAACAGAAGTCAGAATCTGGGACCGTTGTTTGATTCGACGAGGCAGACTACGGTTGTGCGAGAATCGGACAAATAACTTATATAGGGGATGTCACGGGCTTTGGGAGTTAAGCCTGTGCGGCACTGACAAGTCCCGACCCAACTCGGATGAGTCCAAGGTCTGAGACCTTCGGCCTACGCCTCGACCCTTCACCAAATTGCGCTAAAGCGGAATGCACAATAAACAGGCAGATCGACCCTCTCCCAGAATGCATAAAAGATACAGGATGCAATGCGGAATCAAAGATAGAAACACAGCACAAGAATTAAAGGTGGGGCGAGGTGCCCATATCCTTTATTATGATCCTCAAAGATTACAATGCTGGATAGAACTCAGTATTAAGAAATACTGGTCGCCCCCAAATGGTTTGCCCAGCCAGCCAACCTGACTCGGACAATTACAAAGAGTCCCTTGACTCGGATTGGGATCGGCTCGCTCAAGAGGAGAACCAGTTAGCTCCTCGAACAGCCAGATCGCCAAAGGACTCAAGACCCCAATGCTTGCCTTCGCACTAAAGTCCTTCACTGCAAACTCAGACCTGCGACACCGAAAGCTCGCATCTGCTCTTCGTTGTCTTGCTGACTCTGCTTGATCGAATCTGATTGCTTCTGATTCTCCTTTCAAAAATGAGCATCCCGCTCAACATATATACGGGAGGGTCAGACCCAAATAAAAGAGTCGTTGGCCGGATAGGGCCGGCCCCAAATGAAATCCCGCCAATGAAAATTCAGCGCCCATAAAGGTCCGGACTTAAAAGATTTAAATCCGCGCAAAAAAGGAATCATCGGGGAAATCCATGTCGGCCCCGCCAATGAAATAAATCAAGTCGGCTGTGCGAAATGCCCAACTCCATGTCGGCTGCGCAAAAGAAAGAGTTCCGATGCAAAATGGAACCCCACTAAGGATGGATCCGATCCAAAATCTGTGCAAGTTCACTGCCCAATGCAGACCCGTTACATCCTCCCCCACTAAACTAGTGGTGGCGCCCTCGACGCCAGCACCCCTGCACAAAGCACTGGGAGGCATTGACCCAGAAATCTACTCCTGTCTGGGCGAGTTCCTCCTGGAGAGGAATTCCATGATTATCTCCTCGTCTCGCCACAATGACTCACTGCGTTCCCATGAAGCGGAGTCGCGTCCCTGTCCTTCGAACATCACCAAGAACTCACGGATGCCATTCTTGCCTCCTCCTCGTGTTCGCATTGCAAGGACCTGGCTGACTCTGCGGTCCGAATTGTCCAACACATTCACCGGGCCTCTATTCGGAATGTTCCTTGTCAGGTCTTCCTGATCTCCACCAAAGACTTCGCCGGGTAGACGAAGCAATCTGTAACAGTTTTTCAATTCTGAACACAGACACGCCTGTATACTTCACAGACGTGGTTTCCCGACACAGATGCGGTTCTATTTAACACAGACGCGCTTCTGAGATTTTTTTTTTTGCCAAATGTAATGTTGACTGTTGGAACACAGACACGATTCTGCCCTTCACAGACGTGGTTATACAACACAGACACTATTATGTCCAACACAGATGCGTTTCTATAAAATTTGTCCAATTTTTTCCAATCTGTGAAGTCGTTTTGTTGTGACCAAATCTGACTGTTTGACTGTTTTTTCGTGACAAGAGGACATAGTGTTGATGAAGACCCAATGTTTGTAAGTGTCTAGACCCAAAGTGACTCTAAGAAAAGTGTGTTGTTTGATGTAAAATGTTTTTGCATACACTTGAAGACACAAAAGACACAATGTTTTGCTGTTTGGTCTTGAATGTTTTGAATGTTTAACATAAGTCAAGCACAATTCTTATGGCTGGCCAAGACAATAGTTGTTGATCCCACATGGGGTTTTACCCCCGAGGCTACGCTATTCATAGCAGATACTTAGATGCTTGACCTCACTGGCTCCACCCTCGGCACTCACTTCTCGGGTCGGCCAAGCATTAGTCCCCACGAAAACTCCCCGTGGCGAACTTTGTATCTCTACTAAGAACCGTATGTGTGTGGGCCGCTACCAGAGGTCTGACCTCCTGCCCCAACAACTAGAAGGATTTGGGCTTTGAAAACAAAAAGGTGGTAGTAAGGGCATCCGCTCGTGTGGCCATACATGCGGCACTTTCAGCTCTGTAAATATAGAAGGCTCCCAGCCAATAGGGGTTACGCCCTACAACTGATCAAATAAATTTGATCAAACAGGTTTATGGGGAGACATAGTGTCGGTATGAACTAATCAACACACGTTATCCATAGTTTTCACCATGAATACAGTTGTTTATAGTGGTTCGGAAGAGGTGGGCTTTCCTTGCTACCACTTGGGTCGTTCTCTTCTCACTAGTAGTCCTAATGACCACACGGGAAGACAGACCCTCTAAATATTAAACAAAAAGAGCCTATTGCTCAAGACACAAAAGACAATGATTCAATTTTAGTGCACCAATTGAAGTGTTTGCTAGTCTATGAAAACAAGGCACACAATAAAAATCCAAAAACCCTTGCCAAGGACCTACAACAAAGAGTTGTTAGTAGTTTGGATTGTTTCAAATAATCACCCCTTCCTGCAAGCACACAAGTTAGGTAAATTTTAAACCCAAAAGACTTTGTGAAAATAGGGGCCTTCAACCAAATGATTTAGCTTCCAAGGCAAGCTGCACCAATTTTGTTAGCTAGATCTGAAAATGTTAGCTCAAAATAAACCAGATCTGAAACCCTAAATGCAAAATCTGAAAACTGAATCAGTAAAAATCCAAAATTTGAAACTGGTAAACATAGACGCGATTACAAACGCGGCTCTGTGCGACACAAACGTGACAACAGAACTCAGACTCACTTCCTGGACACAGATGTGGATAAAAACAGCGCAGACGCGACTTTACAACACAGACGCGCTTTCCTGGAACCTGCAAAATAAAATATTGCCAATAACATAGATGCAATTCCAGATGTCGCAGACGCGCCAGAAAATCAAAAACGTGATCCAAAAGTATGCAGACGCGAAAAGGTCAAAAAATGTTGTCGAAAACATTAGATCTGCAACTTCAAAATACAAAATCTACAACAAGATGTTAAATGCAAAAAGGGGACAAGAGTCCCACCGGGCGTGCCAAAATGTATATGGTGAAAATGGATAACGACAATAACAATATTGAAAGGCTAAATGAATTCAACCATAAAACCCTAGCCTAACAACAACAAAGATCCACCATAACATATGAAGATTACCTAAGACAATGCAAATCAAATGAAATCACAAAGATTATACCATCACATGTCCAATAGGGTTTAGATCTCCATTCCTCCTATCTCCATTGATCTTGCTTGATATATTTGCTCTCAGTTTTTATATGCACAAGAGCTCAACAAAGAACGAAATGTGGTTGCAAGTAGGATCATAGTGTAGTCAATTGCATAAAATGATTAGGATGAATAGAACCATTAGGGTTTGATAATAAAGGAAGCATCTCCTTATATAGAAGACACTATATGAAATGGAGGGATAAGATTGAGAGGTGTAAAAGGAGGTCGGCTATGATTAGAGGGTAGGTAAAAGAAATAATAAAATAATGAAAGGGGTAGGTAGTGTATGAATTAAGAGATGAATGACATGTGTCATGGGTAGAAAAGGCTAATTAATTAATTAAATAAATAAAGATTTATTTAATTAATAGAAGAAGTGGGATAATTAAATAAATAAGATATTTATTTAATTTAGGAAAGGATAATTTAAATAAATAAATGTATTTATTTAAATGAGAAATAAGGCTAAAAGAGGATGAATGAATTAATTAAATAAATAAAGATTTATTTAATTAATAGAAGAATTAAGCTTAGATAATTAAATAAATAAAATATTTATTTAATTAGACATGACAATTTTAGGTGTCTACAATGGGTGCATTTGATTTTTGCTTGTTGTCTTGTAGGCCTCCAACAAATCAGGTGCACATAAACAAATGTCCTTCTACTATAGTCATCAATGAATAAAATAAACTACACAAAATTTGAAATTGAATGAACATTAACAAGACCAGAACATTAGAATGTATCAAGTCCAACAACCTAGAAGATTTGTAAGAATTAGAATAAAAATTAACATGATTTTATTTACCATAAATGAAGTGTTTGCAAAAATCAAACTCAAGATTACAATCATCAAGCCCCTCAATGACACATTTAGTTTTTAGGATTTTGAGACCTTTCTCACCAATGTGGCCAAATCTTTGGTGCCATAATCAGCAATTGTGTCAATCTAGAGGGATCTCTTGTTAGACACAACACCAATTAGTTTGTTTAATTCATCATTCTTGATAAACTTCAATGCAGGTACAGTTTCAAATGAACATAAACCAGTTAAGTCAGTTAGGGCCAATTTCAAATTTTGATATGGTCAATCCAACCATAGACAATCCCCATGAATTCTGTCCAAAACTATCTTAATTATCTCTTCATCCTAAAACATAGGAAAATCAATCTAAGCATCCAAACCCTTATGCCCTAGGATAGCATTCTCTTCCCTAAATCTCTGTGTGCTATGTACTAGATGAATTCTCTTGAAATTTCTAAGTTTTCTATGATCATATTAGATTCCAAAGGAACATGAATGTAACTGAAAATGTCCTCTTTACATACCACCTTGCTAGGAACAACTGAAAATGCACCAATCGAATCTTTCAATAATGAAATAAAAGGCCTAAATTCAGAACTAGGTCTTGCTCCGCTATTACAACTGACAATATTAGGGTTTGTCATCAAAGATTAATTTGAACAAGAAAAATACTTTGAAAAATTCTTCTTCACTTCTCCTCACGCTCTGATGCTCTTCAATCACAAATTGCACAAATGTTTTCAAATAAGCAATGTATAGTCATCAATTAGGGTTCCTCCAAAAAGATGACACACTGTATATCCGCAAACAATGAAAAAAGTTCTGAACCATCAAACTTGCTTAGAATCCATTGAAAATCACTTCCACACATCTGCAGTGTTGAGAACAACCCAACACAAAACCAAGAGGGGATGATAAATGTGCTTTTTTAAGATCTCCCCCTTAGACATAGATGTCTGAGTTAGTTACTAGAAGAAGGGTTTGCACCAATAGAAGGTGCATATCCATCCACATTCTTTTCTTCAGTCTTATCATCACATTTCTTCACCCATTTCATCTTCATCTTCTCATTTTCCTTATTGACATCAATTTTCCTTTATGGACCATTCCATTTTTCAATTTTGTTTATGCACTGTCTCACAATGTGACCCATCTTGTTACAATTGTGACATATTGGACCTTTATGAGGTTTACCACCATTCCTTTTGTTATTTGCAAATCCTTTGTTTTTCCTGCACTCAATTTCTTTGTGCTTGTATGCATTGCAAGTATAGCATATTCCATTGAAGAAATGAGTATAACTCAAATTCCTATATCCATTCCTCATCATCTTTACTTTTGCATTTAGTAGCCCTATGTCCAAACTTATTGGAAGAGTAATATCTTATGCTAATTGTTTTATTTATGTTCTAAATACTGCATTCTCTAGCTCTATGTCCAAATCTATTACATGAAAAACAATTACCATTAAAAGAGGAATACCTGATAGGAACAAAAGGAGCTCTTTGGACATTTATTATGTTTTGATTTTTCTAATATTTGCTATCTTTAACTGTGTCTTCTCCTTTATCTTTCTTCGAGCATTCTCCTTCCTCAAATCCAAGTCCACTCTTGTCTCTATTCTGTCTCTGAGAATTAAGAACTGCATCAAGCACCTCACCTCCGCCTTTAAGTTTCAATCCACTTTCAATCCGTTCTTTTCTAACTTTTAGTTTTTCCTTAAGTTTGACAACTTCTTCTTCAAGCTTTGCACACTCTCTAGTATTCTCATCGAGCTTTGTTTCAAATTCATCAATTTAACATTTTTTTCCTTTTTCCAGCAGGGTTCTTAAACAAGAAATCTTCTCAACTACGTTCTTGTAGTTCTCTCTACTATCATCCAGGTCTGCAAGAGAAGATCTTAATTAGTCTTCCATGTCAACTATACCATCCACATTGTTCCATCCATTTTGATCCATATCATCCATGTCATTCAACTCTTCGTAAAAAATATTGTTCAAAATCCAAGATCTACCTTAGCAGTTAAGCCGACTCTTCAAGAACCAAAGCTTTGATACCAATTGTTGAACACTACCAAAAGTTGAGAGGGGGGTGGTGAATCAATATTTATAAAATATTTCCTAATCAAAATGCCACAAACCGATCATTTATCCATAACATTATGCTAGAAAGAAAATAGCAGTAACAGTAAAGACATTCACACAAGAACACCAGATTTTTACGTGGAAAACCCAGACTGGGAAAAACCATGGTGAGAATCTAGCTCACAATATATAGTAACAATTTTACAATGACAAAAAAGCTTCCTGTTGAAAGAGCTTATTGCTCTAGACTTGTAGACTGAGGCACACAACCTCGAACAAGATACAAAAAGGACTTGCTCAACTGAAGATCACTTCTTCAGGCCAAGATACAAAATTGCTAGTAGAAATAGATCGAACTATATATAAAAAATGCATATGTTAGAATGTAGATAATAGTTCATTGTGCATACTCATCTGTCTACTCTTTTATTCTCTGAATCTTCTCACTTTCTATCTCTGCATCTATTAGTCATTCACCTCACTCTCTATATATCCATCTCCATACACACATACTCGCACATATGCACCCATACACCTATGTCTTCTAACTCTGCCAATCTACTCAATATATACTAATTGAGTCCAAAACAAACAACACTAGGTTGGCCAAGATAATATGTAACATGTACACAAAATTGACCCAAAAATATATCATCCAAAAGGTAAAAAGGATGTGTGAAAGGTTTACAGCAAGTTAGCATGCCTTCCAATTATCACCAAAATACTTTACACCCAACTATTCAGACCAATATGCATAAACTGTTACAAAACTTGTTCTGCTAGAAATGTATTGTCTAAACCTAGACCAAAAACAGATTAAGCAGTTCATCCAAAGCAAATCATAACAGTTGTCTCATCAAGAATAGAAACATGTAATTACTTGAGACATATTCGATACAAATACTTATTCCAGTCCATAATAAACTTCTCCAAAGCAAACAACATAAATATTCTTGGACCAAATAGGGAACACCATACCTCCAAAAACATACTATACCATTACTTCATATTATCTTTTCAAGGAAACAAACATCTAGACCACCAATAGGATCAACTTAACATATCCATATTCGGATCACCAACAACAACTGGACAAAATGAGATTGACAAAGGTTTGACATCAATAACAACAATGACATCCAAATGTGAAACATTTATAGCCATACATCTTCTAATACATATGTTGCGAAGGCTGTGAGAAATGCGTCACCATCATCCTGAGAGGATTTGTTTGAATTTGAATCAGAGGGTCTCTTATTCTTTGTTTTCTCCTCCTTATATTCTTTTCAAAAATGACTAGTTTTGTCGTAGTTCCAACTTTTTTTCTTTGACTTTCCAAGAGACTTAGGTCTCCCACAAGATTTGGATATGCCTCTTTAATCTTTCTTGTCCTTTTTCTTACCTTTGTCTTTTGATCTACCACAAATTGGAAGAGCCTCCTTAGCTAACTCAGAAATATTCCTCTACATCCCTACAAAAAATAATGATGCTACCACCTCATCCATCTTGAACTTAGTGGTTGTAGTCCCAATTGCCATAGCAAGGTGACCCCATGAATCTAAGGAGAGAAAACAATAGTAGCATGCAACAATCCCACTCCTCAGTTGTGTAACCAACGAAACCCAACTGAGAAACAATCATGTTGAATGCATTGAGATGATCACAAAGGATCCTTCATTTTCTATCTTCAAAGAATATGTATCTTCTTTCTTAGGAAAATATTTTTTACCAAGAATTTAGCCTTATAAACATATCCAAGCTTCTTTCAAAGATCTTTCATAGTCTCCTCTTTAGGGACATTTAACATAATAGAATCTACTAGAAACAAAGCCTTATGAGGCCCTTAGCTTTTTGATCCATCATATCCCAGACATCTTGTGTTGTAGTTTGAAGTTTTGTTTCATATATTGTAGCCCATAGATCTCAATCTATGAGCATATCCTCCATCTTTAACTTCCATAGTTTGAATTTAGTGTCTTTAAACTTCTCCATATCAACTTTGTAGACGCTCTTTCCATCTTTGTAAAGGTTTGCAAAACTCCTTTAACACTCCCACAGATCCACAGATCTAGATCTTCCTAGAGCGTTGGACTGCACTCCTCTCTCTCACACACACTCAGAATAAAATGAAGAATGACAGATGGATGATTACTCCATGAAAACCCTCCCCCTTATTTGTATTGATAACTCCCTATATTTATGCCAGAGTAGCTGTGCCCTAACAGTTCGAACTGTGAAATGTGGGGAGATATCTAAGTCTTCTACAGAAGGCGTGGAACATTCTTGAACATTCTTACATATTCTTCCTGGTTTAGCTAAAAAGGTTTGTAACGTTGACAGATCTCAACATTACACTGGGCCTTCTCTAAGTTACGTGGGGGGAAGAATTCTGTCATCGTTTAATTAATCTAAATCATGTTAAAGTGGTATTCAACTACCTGTGCTATCTTAACGTCTTTGTTAACCTTTTTCAATGCCACATCTTCGGCTGGGCTTAACCAGTACAGAGTAACCGTTAACCATTGACAGTCCAGTTTGTCATCTTTTGTCTTGTTTGGGTTCGTTTTTAGAGGGAGAGGACTTACGTCTATCCAGTTTCTAGGTGCATCTAATGCATACAATACATGTTATACATACATATAACTGCATGGTAATGTCTGTCACATCCTATGCATACAATACATGTTACCCATACATTACATGTTATATATATATATATATATATATAACTGAATGCCTGCATGCCGGTGCATCATAGGGGTTGGGTAGACATTGTCTTTGACGAGTCCCCTGCTTATAACTAAGATTTTAGGAACACATCATCAAATATGATGCCACATCAGCATGCTTTTTGTCAAGGGTAAACCCCACACACTAAGCAACATGTTAAACCTAGAGAATGTCTGTCAACTCTGAGTGTTTAACACTTTTAAGCCTGGAAATCAAAGCTTAATGTGTGTGATTTAAGCCGTCCGGTTCAGAACAGCAAAAAAAAGGTAAGTCCAATGGTCTTACAAAAAGAAAACTCATAATTGTGCAGCTGATGAAGCATCACATAATTGATTGTTTTTAACAACTTTGGGTAGTCATCATCAGAATAACAACTTTAAAATCAAAACTATTAATGCAATGTTTTCAAAAAATTAAACAATAGAAATATTAAATCAACAACTATTATCACAACTATTAAAACAGACTTAGATACTAGATCCTCTACCCTCCCCACAGATTTCAAAATCTAAACGAACCCGTTTCCCCCGTTTGTAAGATCTATATATGCAGGTTTCTTGCTTTGAACAGTTTTCATTTGTCAAAATGGAAGTTTTGGAAAAGGGTATCGATATCCATCGAAGTGTATTCGAATGCTATGATTGCCGGATATGCACAATGTGCGTTTGCTGAAAAGGATTTCTAAAGAAACATTCAAACGATTGCCATTGGCAGGTGTAAAGCTAGAACCCACAACCTCGGCCAGCATCCTCACAGCTTGTGCAAAAATGGGAGCTTTGGAACAGGGTATGAACATCCAGCACACAATGAATGATAGAAGAATTCTGCAGATGTTGTAGCTACAATTGCCCTGAGAGATATCTATTCAAAATGTGTAAACCATAGACAAGGCACGTTAACTGTTTGACAAAATGCCTCCACAAAAACAGGACTGTTGTAGTCGATCAAGGAAGGATGGTGAAGGCTTATCAATACATTTGCGCAGCTAACTTCTCCAACACTTGAGAAATCTGACAGAGATGTAGGTATAGTCTAGAGGCACAGTATTTCCATCCACATTTTTTAACTACGCACTCACCACTCAGGTAAAGGAGATGTAGATCAGTAAGTTAGAATTGTACAAATTGAAAGTAACGCTTTTGATTCAGAGCTATGAAGCGCATGATATGTCATTGGGTTTTATGTGAAACACTTTCGATTCAGAGCTATGAAGCGGTGAGGCCACAATCGGGGAACCTCATCCCCACAATGAAACACTTTCGATTCAGAGCTATGAAGCGGTGAGGCCACAATCGGGGAACCTCATCCCCACAATTCATTTGTTCAAACTCGCGAGCTCAAGGGCCCAGAGCTTGCGAGCACAATAGCCCAACAAGGGTTTGAACTTTGGTGGCCACTTCACCAACAAAGTGCTTTAACCGCGACACTACAAGTCTAAAGACATAAAAAATGAAAATTTTAATTAAAAAAGACTGTTGATTTAATCTTTCATAGACATACAATCTTTACAATATGAAACTATCTTTGAATTCACTAAATACTCCTTAACATTAAATTTTATTAGGCAGCCAACATTTAATTTTAATTGGATTCAACAAATTTAATCATGTCAAAATATAATTTTATCAATATTTCATCATGGTAGAAAAAGTTTATGTAGTAATAGGTGTAATCTATTATTTATTACATTGCTTAGAAGACATAACTAATTGAATAAAATTAAAAATAAGTGATGGAATGTCTAGTGTAAGAGACATATTTGAAATAAGTTAAAAAAATTTTAAATATAATTTATTTATTATTACCAATTTAAGAACATGGTGTATGAATATAATCACCTATTAATTTCTTTTGCCCTGCCCCTTCATCTTATTACATGTATAGTATCATAAGTGGAAACTAAATAGAGATAAATATGAGAAAATATTATATGTTATTGAAGAGTGAGTTGAATCAATTAATGTTGTATGAAAATTATATTTCATTAGATAAGTGTGATTTCTAATTATTAACATAATATTATCTTAGGTCTACTATAATAAGGTTTAGAATAGGTGTATTAAGTGTCTTATACCTCTACTAAAAGAACATGTATAGAGTAGGGTGTATTAAGTGGGTTAGTGTTAGAGTAAGTGTCTTATGTGTCTTGAACATCTACTAGAACCTATATAAAATAAGTGTCTTATGTGTCTTTGATCTACTAAAATAAGGTATAGAATAAGTGTCTTAAGTCTACTAGATGAAGGTATAGAATAGGTGTCCTAGATGGCTTGGGATACTAGAAGAATGTATAGAATAGGTAGTCATTGGACTGGGTTAGGGAGGCCACATGAGCTTCTACATTCATGTGGTTGGTCTTATGAAAAGAGAATACATATTTATAAAACCAAGGGAACCTCTTTTTTATTAGTCTCTAATTTAATTGTAACATTTAAAATAAAATATTATATGTTACAACCTTAATTAAAGTTTGTATTAATTATATAGAATGTTAACTCATAATTTATAAATGTATTATTACCTTTAGACATATCCTAGCATATGTACATTCACACATAAAAATGCATAAAAGATTTAAAAAGAGTGATGCACAATAAATTATAAGTGATGTCACCAAATACTTATAATTGATCTTGATAAATGTCTCTTTGAACATGTTTTTGCAAGTGACATTTTCAATTTTCCTTTTGGATTTATACTTACTCTTTTCTTTTAAATGTTCCTTAAGAGAATGTGGTAGAGGATTGATAAATATTTGAGGAAACATGGTTAAATATTTATGCACTTGTTTATATATTTTTGGGGACATGTCCTATAAATTCACTCAGGTTTAGATAACTCTTAACTCTTAGTGTTATGCTATCGAAAAAAAAGTTTATTGAAAGTTTCAAATAACCCTACAATTTAATGGTTTCTACTTATAAATTGAAGTTACAACGAAACATGTTCATTCTCTCTTATAAGAATAAGTTTGATGGATTATCCATATAAGACTTTAAGTGTTTTATGAGAAAAGAGGTGTTCTATTTGAATGAGAAGGGAACCAATATTGATTGGTTGTGACCCTAATTCAAAAATCTAAAATATTCATCTAAAAATATATATTTTTTAAAGTTATATTTTCTAATCTAAACAAATGTTAGAGTAAACTTCATGTCTTACTAAAGAAGAGCTATTTTTTTAATCTTATAGAACTATTAATTGAAATACATGTTATTGTAAATAGTCTCTAGTAACAATTTGAATTGAATTGAATTTCAAAAAAATAAAACATATGTGCAATTAGTTTGTCTTGGTGGAATGTAAAGAAAAATATTGTTTCTAAGTTTATGAAAATCAACTCAAAAAATCAGTATGGCTACTCAAAATAAACCTATATAAGGTGGTAGGTAGCAAGGCACATTCTTCAATTGATTACATCAAAAAAGAAAATTAATTTCATAAAATGCTTAAAAAACATGCCCTCATAACAAATAACCTTGCATTGAGGGTACACCAACTTATACTTCGCAAGCTTAACTAATCAAAACAATGACGTATCCTTTTACTCTTCTTATATTCTCAATAAAACTCAAATTGTGTGCTTATTATTATCTTTCTTTAATTTCATATTGAATTTGGTTACTAATAAATGATAATATCTATACAAATGATTATAAATTAATATTTAAAATAAAATATCATTAAGTCATATGGAAACTTTATTACAAAATATAATCCTTCTAGTCTAATTATGGGAAGATATCTCACGCTCTTAATACATCAACTTAAGTATAATCCTATATGACACGTTGAAAAGAGTAATTGGAATCTATTTTTTTATTAATTCATCCTAATCTTTTGGTAGTAGTTTATTTACTCTTGTATCGATATCTTTACCTAAGGAACCTTAACTAATTGCTTCATTAATCACATACAATTTTTTCGTTGAAATCGAATCCATGTTAAATTAATAAAAAGATATAAAATCATTAATCTTTAGAGATTTCCCATTGAAGGGCCTAAATTAAATTGCAAATTTCCTCTATCAAAGCTCTTTTTAAAGTTTTGTTACATCTCACTCCTCTAAAATTTTGGGAATACTCTTTATATAGACCTTCCTAGCTATAATGCTTCTCTTGTTATCACAATTACAAATATAAAAAGATTTTATAGAAATGCATAAAAACATTCTTCATTTCTCTAGGATTACATATAAAATTATCAACAATTTAAATAGATCTTTGTCATCTTTTTATCATAGATCCTTATCATATCTTTATCATAGATCCTTATCATATCTTTATCATACCTATGTTATTGAATATTGAAGAAATTTTTCTATACTTTTGTCCCCATTTTTAACTTGATTGACCTTTGCTCTTTGTTGTGACCCCTTGAGCTAGATGATTTTGATGAAAATCATATTTATATTTTAAAATAGTCAATTTATCTTAAAGATTTATATTCTTTGGAGCATCTATTTAGTATTAATCATTTTTTTCACAAATTTTTCATTATTCATTTTACTTATGATTGTATTTATACAAATTATTCTTATAAATTTTTATCATCTCTTAGTGATTTAATTCTAAAGCTCTAAAGTAGAGAAAATGAGGGATAACATTTTTTATTATCTACAACACATTAGCAATCTTTGTCTTTCAATATATACATATTAAGTTTATAGATACCTCTTTACTAGTGTTCCTACCTTATTTTCTTCCATTAGTTTAAGTAAAATGTTAATAGGGTAATGATCGAAGATACTATAAGGGATTTACTTTAATGCTATTGTTATCAGTTGCGTCACAAGGTTGAGAAAATGCTTTATGTAAGTAAATTTTGTTTAGTCTTAAATACAATCTTTTTTCTCTTTTTGATTATTGTGTTATGTTGAATAAATATATTTATTACCTTATTTCTTTTACTTTGTGACATTAGTTAAATAAAAAGTTTTATTAAATTTGAACCGATAAGATAATTCATTTCATTTCCACCTTAAATTAGTATGTACAATATTTTATTTTATTCATATTCAAACCAGCCTCTATTTAATCCATGGGAAGATTATTTTCCAATCAATTCTATGTATCACATCTATCCTCATAGTCATTAGAAGAAAGTATAGAGCAATGTCCAAATTTAGCCTTTTAGTCTTTCATTATCACCCAAGTCACTTTGTTAGATGAAAAGTTAACTAGAACTTATAACTTTGTCTACCTATTTGGAGGAAATTGAATTGGTTGGCCTACTCTTTCTTTTCTTATGATTTGTGAAAGAATACATTTTATTTTTAAGAATATATGTAAGATTTCAGTCCAAAGTGAAGCCAATAAATTTCACTTTTTATCAAAGAATCTAAATTATTCATATAATTGCAAAATACTCTAGAAATTTATTTTGCATTAAGATCTTCTACTTCTCTTACATTATAAGAAACACAATTAAAGCTCATATTTTTATTAGGAGATGGGAATGTTTTAAAGCCTTTAGATTGAAACAGAAATTATTGTTTTGTTTATGGACCATTTCCAAAATTTAGATTTTAGAAGGCTTTAAAATTGATCATATTTAATTCAAGGTGGTGATAAATCTGTGGATACCACTTAAATTCCTTAAAAAGCTTACTTTTCATCGACAAAATCATTTTAGCTACTCAATACATGAGCATGAGCCTTAGACTAAGACCTCTTGAGCTAAGAGCCAATGATGCCAAATTTGGTGCACGATCTTGAAAGACTTTCAATCCCTGGTAAGCTAATTAAAGACAAAGAACCTATTGACATCACATTTTTCTAATTTTACCTTTAACCATTCTTAACTTGATATTTCCCTATAATTGTACCTTCCCTATCACCCTTATATATTAACTTTTTAATCATCTTTTAACTGTAATAAATAATAACAAAATTCACAAATAAACAATATTTGCTTGATGTCCAAGAAAACTAAATTCTCTCGAACCTTCCCCAACAGTAGTTGACCTAAATAATCTTTTGTCATCCTGAAAAAGGCCTACAGGATCGATAGGGACAGGCCACGTATTTGGCATACCTTTCTCTATCTGTACATTTAATGAAGATTTTGATTTTATTGGTGTTATCGGGTTTTGGATGTGCTGCCGTTGGTGCCAAAGAAGCTTTAACTGGAAAAACCAAAAAGGCCCGTCAAATATGACGCATTCAACAAAATAAAATACTTATTTGACCGTTTCTTCCGAAGTAAATTAACAGGATACCTTTGCGGACTTCTCCGGAGTTTAAGCAAGATCGATGCTTGTTCTACCTTAGAGAATTCAATATTATACTATGTAATCGCATAGTCTAAAGATTCCATGAAGATCTGTGATAAAAAAATCTTTCTAACTTGGAAAATTCAATATTATACTATGTAATCGCATCGTCTAAAGATTCCATGAAGATTTGTGATAAAAAATCTTACATTTCGCGCCTCTAAGGTCTTCTGTTGTGGGAATATCCCGAGTAAATACTCTAAATTGAGGATTTGGTGGACCTACAGCCTGCACAAGTTATTAGTTGACATTTCATTTGGTTTCCCTTTGATCTTACATTCTATACTCTTCAGTGTTCGCAATACCAATGTTTGGGTGGCATGGCAAAAGCTTTTCTCTGATGAACTGATCTGTGATCCCTTTCTTGTTGTTTTCTCTATTCTGGTCATATTCGGCTTCTTCACTACCCCCAAAACAAAATCAGGTTTGGTTAATAGGGATCACCTGATGGGATTGCCAAGAGTACGAACCCAGTAATCCTCGTCTAGGGAATTGCATATACCTCCTAATAGGAGGAGTATTCACCCCAGAATTGCATATGGTAAGACATTCTACTCTCAAACTCAGAGATTGACACCTAATAGCAGGAATAAACTCCCTAGCCAAACCCAAGAGCAAACACCCAACTCAGAGATTTCATTAATGACAGGAGAAATTGCCCCAACCTTGCATACAGTACAAGTTCAACAGTCTCTGGCTTAACACTATTGCCAAGAGTAAAACGTCAATGGTCTCAAACACTGAGATTAGAGACATCTAGCTTTGCAAATACTGGAATCACAATAATCTCATTTAGTAAAAAGGAATTGTGCTTTGATTTAGCAGAAGAAGAAGAGAGCAATTCAACAAGCGGTAATCTGTCTGTAATTAAACTGATAAATTATGACAGTGACTAGATACAAACCCTCACACAGGTCTCCGTCTTCTACATCAAGGATATACGATGTTTTCTTAAGTTTTAGAGGGGAAGACGTAAGAAGAACATTTGTAGATCACCTGTATGTGTCCTTAAAAAATGCAGGGGTTAATGCATTCCTGGATAGCCATAACATTAGAAGGCAGGATGAGACCAGATCTTCTATTCAAGAGGCAATCGACAATAGTGAGATTCTCATTCCTATATTCTCCAAGAAATTTGCAGATTCCCATTGGTGCTTGGACGAGGTAGCTCACATGTGCAGAGCAAATGGTATAATTATTCCCTTATTCTATGATGTCAAGCCAACAGAGGTAAGAAATCCTTGGAAAGGTGCCTATGCCAAGGCTTTTGAGGAGAAGAAACAAAGATACGCACGGAGAAGAATAAACGAGTGGAAAACTGCTCTCCATAGAGTTTCCTCCTTCTCTGGCTGGAGTACAGAAGATATATACGGGTATGAAAACTAACCGCTTATTTTTTGTGAAATTGTTAGTCATAAGTGATAAGAGATTTCCAATGGAGAGATAATGTTTTTTCTAGATTAATTTGTGTTAAAGATTTTTGAACCCACGTTTTGAATCACACTCATGAAGATGAAGAGAACCAAAAGAGTCCAAATGTTCATGCTACTCTGAAGAATCGTAGGAAAGTTTGGTAATGTTTAATTTATGTTGATGAGGTCAACTGCCGAGAAAATTTCCTCTGCTTGACCTCAGCTGCAGATAAATCCTAATGCAGGGGATACCCATCATTTGTGTAAGCTCGCAATGCCAAGGACCATAGACTAAACCTTAGGTTACAGATGGAATCGTTGCACTCTTTGAACCCTAAAGTTTCACTTCTGGATATCTAGAAAGTGCATTTGCCTCACCTGTTCTCAAATACTGTCACCTAAGTAAAATCACTGTTATTTATGTGTAAGCAAATTGCTTGTTAGGCATAAAATTAGAAAGAAACGCATCGAGACCTAAATTTAAGATACTTTGATCATGCTACTCTGTGAACAATAGATTTATTACAATAAGAATACTAGCGCAGTTCAAAATATGGACGCTATTAATTTTAGCGCAGCATTATTATGGATTGTCACTTCTGAGAGGGCTTATGAAAATTATATATTGGTGTAATTGATACTATAAGAGGGAAGAAGTAAATTTTCCATTGCCATTTTCTTCATTGGTACTGTTGTATGTTGTATACTACAAGTGATGATGAAGAAAAATTTGAAGGACGGACTATGATCTGCTGATAGTTTACGATATGGCAAGATTGGCAGGAATAGATTTGTCTGTCAATATTTTAAGAAATACTTTCTTCCTCGCCATCATTATAATATCGTTTCCATTCGGTAGCTCTATAGTTCTTTTTCTAAAATCTCATGTTATGTGCTCACAAATAGAATAATATCCAAATATTTTTCCTTTTGCTCGGAAATAAATCCTCTTTCTCCATTGTTGTTTGGGTTACCGATGTTTCTTCTCTATTTATCATTCTTTATTACTGTGGCGTTGAATTTACCAATAACAACGGTCAGACTTCACAGAATTTGTCTAGTTTTTCCTGAGTGCATTGTGAAGATTTCTCTTATATGATTCTGAAAATCACAAATTCTAGTTCTCAGTTTAAAGATAATCTTACTAATTATTAGAACCAGTCTAAGTGTTACAGGAAACATATATAATTAATTATTGCACAAAAACCTGGTAATATCTTATTTTACAAACTTATTTGTGTTTCAGGTTTGAAGCAGAACTTGTCAAGCTTATAGTCCAGGATGTTTTCAAGATATTAGATCAAAATGTGACCCCAGTGGACGAAGCTGTGCCCCAGCCATTAGAAGAAGATCCCTCAGATACAATACCCCAGGACATCAGAAATGAACCACTCAGAATTTCAAAGACAATCTTAATGGGTATGGAAGAACACAAGAGTAAAGTTATAAATTTGCTCAATACAGATTCTGATGAGAATGTCCTCACAGTTTCCATTTATGGAAATGGGGGTGTGGGGAAAACGTCACTTGCAAAGGCCATTCACAATCACATTTATCTCAAATTTGATGCTACCTGCATTGTTTATGATGTGCGTCATAAAGCCCAAAATACAAATGGTGTAGCCAAGATGCAGCGCCAGATATTGAAAGACCTCGTCAAGTTCAAGGATATAGTTAATGATGAGGCTCATGGAAAGATGTTGATGAAGGACCGTTTAAGGTCCATCAAGGCCCTTGTTATTCTGGAATATGTTGATGACTGGAAGCAGTTGGAGGCTCTAGCAGGTGATTGGTTTGGACCAGGTAGCAGAGTGATTGTAACAACGCTTGACCCCAACATACTAAAGAAGGAAAATGGAAGTTTTGTTTATGAATTGCGGGGACTGGATCAGGAACATGCTCTTCAATTGTTTAGCTGGCATGCTTTCATGAGAGATCAACCTGAAGAAGATTATAAAGAATTGTCATGCAAAGCTGTGGATATTTGCAATAGGCTGCCATTTTCACTTGAAGTTCTGGGTGCTCATTTGTATAACAGAGACTTAAGTGATTGGAATCAAGCTATTCAAACGCTAGCATGTTCAAGTTACTATGGCAAGTACGCCATTCCTAGACTTTGTTATGATAGCCTCAAATCTGAACAAAAAGAGATGTTTCTAGACATGGCTTGTTTATTCACAGGAAGAAAGAGGGAAAATACTATTAGCTTTTGGGAAGCTAGTCATTTGCATCCTAATGAAGGCCTAACAGAAATGAAGCTAAAATCACTCATTAAATTAGACGAGCATAATAGACTTGTAATGCATAGTGAGCTGAGGGATATGGGAAGAGCCATTGTAGCAGATGAATCACCAGAACCAGGGAAGCGTAGCAGATTGTGGAAGCCAGAAGAGGTTGAACAAGTTATAATAGAAGGAAAGGTGAGCTTTGAATTCTGTTTACTTTATTCTTCCTCCCAATATTTTCTAGTCTTTGAACTACGTCTGGGATGCGATAGGATACCAGTTTCCTTATGAATTGGACCAAACCTTTGTTGTAGACAAGATATTTGAGATGTGCTTCTAGTTTATCTTTGTATTTGGTTTTTCTACTGTGTTTCATTGGCATGTTGCAAAGGTCTGTAGTTTGTTTCTATTTCCCATAGCATAATTCAAATTTCAAAGTCAATAATTATATTGTATCGATTGTAATCTGATCAGGGAACAGAAAGGGTGAGATGTCTTACATACCTCCAGCAAGATGTAAAATTTCAAACTCATAGTTTCCAAAGAATGTGTAATTTGCAATTGCTTTGGCTTGATGGAGCTCTTCTAGAGGGAGACTATAGAAAAATGCCTCCAGATTTGAAGTGGCTAAGATGGGAAAACTGCCCTCTAAAATGCTTGCCATGTGAATGGAATATGAAACATCTGGCAGTTCTTGATCTAAGCTTCAGCAAAGGCATTGAGGCACTGTGGTCGGAACCATCCAATATAGAGGTGATATCCATTATTTTTTCCAATGACACAAAATTACAAATGCTTTAATGATATCAAAAAAATGAATAGACAGGAATACTTGCTTGATGTGTTCCTAATTATATGCCTTCTCTGTTTGTAGGGTCCGAAAAACCTCAAAGTACTTAAGCTAAATTACTGCACAAGTCTTCAAGTCCTTCCAGATTTAGCCAATCTGACGTCTCTCATGGAACTGGAGATCTGTGGTTGTAAAGAGTTGCGGGAACTGCCAGAGTCCTTTGGATTTCTGACAAAGCTAAAGTACCTTGATCTGTCAAATTGCTGCAACTTAAGCCAACTTCCAAATACCATAACTAACTTAATATCGCTGGAGGTGCTGTTTCTATCAAATTGTCACAGCATCAAAATCTTACCTGACTCATTTGAAGATCTGGGAGTTCTAAAAAAGGTCAAATTAGATGGAATGCCCTTAAAGAATTTGCCCAAATCCTTTAGATTGTTGTCCTGCTTGGAGAAGCTATCTCTTCATGGTTGCCATAAATTAAGTAGCCTTCCTCAACCAATAGGAGAATTGAATCGTTTGCGGTATCTGGATTTAAATGGTTGTTCTAGTTTACAGACTCTACCTGACTCAATCTATGAACTTGAAAGCTTATGCCGGTTGGATATGACTGGTTGCCAAAGAATCAGCTTAGGAGCAGAGATAGGGGACCTTGTTTGTCTGGAAAGGTTGGTTCTAAGTAATTGTACAGCAATATGGAAGTTGCCTACATCAATAGGTCAACTTAGTTCTTTACAATATCTGAACCTGAACCACTGCACTTCTTTGTTTCGACTGCCAGAGGAGTTGGGAAATCTGGTCTGTTTAAAGGAGTTGGTGCTCAATGAATGCTACAATTTATTGGAGCTTCCACAGAGCATCGGGAAACTTTCTTGCCTAAAGACTCTAGAAATGGAAGAAACCTACAGCCTATCTGTTCTTCCACCTAACTTCACAAGACTTACTTCCTTACAGATTCTAAAAGCGGGTAGCTGTCCTCTACCACAACATATTGGAGAGTTGTCATCATTAGAAATTCTGCATCTTAAATCATACAAAATGTCCTTTTTGCCGCCGACTTTTGGCACACTTTTGCGGCTAAGCAAACTCTACCTGCATCACTGTACAGAGTTTTTGGAACTTCCACATCTTCCAAAGGAACTCATTGAAGTGCGTATTCAAGACTGTTTGGGAATAAAGAAAATATCTAACATGTCACATATGAAGAGGCTAAAGCTGCTGATCATACACAACTGCAGGGAACTTGTTGAATTGCCTGACTTTGGGTTCTTAAAGTCACTGCAAGAGCTCTCAATATCGGGATGTAGGAATGTGAAGCGTATTCAAGGAATGGAAGGGCTGAAATCCTTAAGAAGAGTGCATGTTACAGGTTGCAGATTGGCCGGCTCTGGAAGCTTAATATTGAAACCCTGCCAATTAATCAAGGTATCTCTCATTTTCCTTTTAATCTAATGCTTATCAAATACTAGAAATACTTTACTGTAGTTACATAGATTGGTTACTAGTTTCAGAACATTACAGGAAAAGAAAGCTCAAGGACAGTAGATTCTAGCAGGCCTAGAAACTTTCTCTTCGGCAATAACCCTTTAGAAATATGGGGTAAAAAGGATCCAGGACACACGGTTATATGGATAGCTTCATTAGTTTAAGCTAGTAACCCCAACATAGACCCCGCATACAATTTGGAATGTCTCATGCGTCCAACATGGGATATTTAAGAATCCAACAGAAGATATCGAACATGGAAGTAGGTAGCTTGCTGAGGACTTCCTTTTTGTCTCTTGATTAAGAACCCATCTCCAGAATTACAATGTGATGAGTTCCATTCTGATTGGCATGCAGCTAATATAGATTATTTAAATTTTCAAAAATTGAGAGTACCTTGTATGCTAATCACTATAATCTTCTATCGGAATTACAGGAAGCACATTGTCTAGAGTTACTCAGTTTTTCTGCAAATGGGGTGCCAGAGTGCCTAGAAAAGAAGATGGAAACAAATGGTGGTGATTTACTGTATGTTACATTGGACAGTAATGAGCAATGTTCAGGGATTATCTTATGCTTTATGGCGAGTTTCAAGCGTGGGATTAATTCAGTCGGTGTAGAACTATGCACTTTACGAGATGGCAAGGAGATTTTCAATACCAGGCTTGTTAACCACTCAAAAACTATAGAGGGAGATCAGATTTTTGTGCACATTTTGCATAAAAATCACCCCATGGCTATGATGTTGCAGAGTGGAGATGTAGTCCAGGCAAAGGCAGACAGAGATGAAGAAAGAATGTTAATAAGAAGTGGTGGAATGCAATTCTTCTCTGTAGGAGAAGATGGGAAAAGAGAAGATCTAATACTGGAGAGCTTGGGAAAGGATTTGACAATGTTAATGGAAGATTACCATGAAAATCTAGTCTGTGAAGATGACGAATAAAACTGGGGCTGGAAAATCTATTCAGTGTTACAGTATTGGTCAGTGAGGCTCAGTTTTAATAGGATGGTCCCCTGTTTTTCTCCCAAAACAAAGAGGATGGTATCCGGAAATGTTTTGAACCATAAACAGAAATCAAGATAGCTAGATCCTATATTACATTTATGTGATATTGTAGCATGTTGCCAAAAAGGTCCCCGCAGTGCAGTTGCGTTTCGAGCCGGTGCAGAGGTCATCAATTTTTTTTTCTTAACTATCAACGGCTTCAGCTGAAATAAAAAGAGCATAGACAAGTTAAACATTAGTTTTATGATGATTAAACTACAGATCATTGAGTTTAAAAAATAGTTTTGATTTAATTTAATTGTGTTTTAAAAAGAGTAAAATACATCATTAAATAATTTATAATATAATTATATTTTATATATTTTTATTTATGTTAAATTTTTTATAATAAAAGTATATATATATATAACTGTTGGATAGGTTTTAATAATCTATTATCTTTTATCACATTACTAAGGAGTGAAATAGCATAGCTTTGTTGGGTGGTTGCCATTCTTATTTTATAATTTTTTTCCCTTTTAAAAAAAATAATAACACTTAGCTGACCAAAAAATAATAATAACAAGTAGAATGCCTATCTTAAATATTAAGAATTATATATATATATATATATATGCAACAACTATGTAAATTGCATATAAACATCAAAAAGTTCTTAAAATCTTTTCTATCCATTCTACATGTTAGGGATATTAGAAAAAAATGTTCTTATTCTAATTCTATATACAGAAATTGAGAATGATTCTCAATTAGTCTTCATTTTTTTGTAAGATGAGCCTTATCTAGTTTATTTTTTCAATTATGAAGAAGTGTTGTGTGAGATCTGTTTGATGTGTAAGAAATAATGATCTATAATAGATGATTATTCTAGTACCTCAACGATGTTGTAGCTATAGTTAATTCAGAGCTCTCATTGTATTTGATATAAAATGCACAATGAAACTAGTTTATATCATTTGTTTGTAACTAATCAACACTATAAATAGTCTTGAATATGGTTTTTGTCATAACCAACACTCCTAATTACTTAAACGATAGGCATGCAGACTATTTTCTCCATAGCATAATAACATTTTTAAAATACACCTCTAAAATAGAATCACTCAGATGCAAATGTTCTTTCATTTCCAAGAGGGTATGAAGAGACTTTTCTAGCTAGAAGAAAACTTATAGACTCTATAATTGAGTTACTCGAAATCAAGTTGAAGTGGATCTAAATACTCTTTTTTGTTTAAGAAAAATAGTGATCTGAAAACGTGGTTAACAACTTGTGCTCCAGCTGTAATCCAAAATTACATTGAAGGTATATCCGTGAGGATGTAGCTATTCTGGTTCCAAAATGTTAGAACCGTACAACATACATGCATACTCATGTCCATTTGTGGCCACTTGGTAGGATGGCATGGAGGTCCGACCCCACAACTAGTGATGGTGTGGAGATGTCGGAGACCAGGTAGCCCAATGTAAGTTGACCGTACGGTGAACGACGAATTATTGACTGCGTCGCGCAGTTAACTACACATAACATGTATATAAAATCATATGATGAGAAAAATCATGTATTCAAACCATATTTGAATGACCTCATTTTTTGAGCATTACCACTTATTATGTTGTCTCATAATTGGAAATAGTATTTTCCTATTTTTTCTCTTACTTCTCCTCTTCTTCATGTTTTTCTTTTATGTATGCTCCTTGAGATTCTTACATATTTTTATGTTAACATTAAATACTTTGCTCTTCATTATGTGTAATGTCTTTATACTTTTTTCTCATTCATATTATTTTTTTCCCATTGATTGTAATCAAATATACCCAAGAACAATATTTAACTCATCCATATCCATATAGAGCTTAAAATCTTTTTTTTTTAAATAGTATTCCCATTTACTTGACTATCCTTGATTTGGTTTTCTTTAACTACACGAGTAAGTCCATATTAATGTAACTATAACTATTACTTGGACTTATAGAAATAATAGTCTTACATTTTGAAAGCATTCATGAAATTGAAGGATTGAGTCTTCCATTTTTTTGGAGATAAAGTGCATGTAATTATATCTTTTATCTTTTCTTCATCATTATTTTTTTTTTCTTAACCAAGTATCAATTATTATTTATTTTGGTCCACTTCTATCTACAAAAACTAATTTCAATTAATTTAAAGGAAAAACATCTTTGTTTATTTTTCAAAACTAGTAGTGGTCCATGAGTTGTACCTTATAAATATGATTTTTTTTTGTCTATTCTATCTATTTGTGTATACAACCTTATTTATTCTTGCAAGCTCATTACAACTTGTGATATTAGAGCTCAGTATAGGATTGTGAGATGTCAATGGGCTATCACTACATGTAGGAAATAGAACCCAAGAGTTCTTTCATGACATAGCCAACCATTATAGAAGATCATCCATCACCTTTTAATGAATACACATAACCACCAACCATCACATGGAAATTTGATATTAAACTACACATGGAATTCTAATAACCATATCCTAATTGAAGATCACCCATGAACCTTACACAATGTAAGCAATCAACTAAAATAAAAATAACTAGAGAAAATAAATTAGGGTCATGATCTCTAAATCAAGAAGATAAAACCCCACCTACAAACTAGGAATCAAGCCATTGCCACCATTGATATATCCACATAAATAACCATCAAGTGTCAAAGCTCCATGCATACAGTAAACTCCATGACACCATGATCACTACACTTCAATGTACCTATGCCAAAATCAACTGAATTGAGATCTACAATCTTTTATACATTATACTCAACAACAATAGGTTCAACAATACAACTATCTTAGGTAATGCCATATTTCTACATCACAATGATAAACATACCAATGGACCAAGTAGCCAAAAAAGGACAACTATAAGAATCTAAATCAACACTAAAACATCTATGGGTATAGATGACCCACATTTGAGTTATCAATTTGGTTTGTAATTATAAACAACCTACAAGAATACATAAATAATGGAAATCACAATATAAAATACATGTACACTTTACATTAATGGCTATATAAAATCAATAAAAACATAGATATTGCAAATAAATTATCCATTACTCAACAATAAATCACCTCTATATTTAATTTGTCAAAAATTGCCATAGCCATGGACCCCCCAAAAAATCTATACTAATATTAGTTAATAAATCATATATAAACACTTCCAAACATAATTCCCTCTATAATACTTATTAAGTTATCTTAGACACCTATAAGAAGTTCAAAATTGGACACTATGGGCACAAGATTGGACCTATTGAATCATGGAGAGAAAAAAATAGCTTCTAGCTAGCATTTTATATCATTAATATTTAAATATGGAAAAGCCACTAATACCATTATGAAGTTATCATAAAGATATTTCTAGCAACTATGAATGTAAAAGCTAAAATCTTAGGTGAAAATTGTGCCTTCCAAAAAAAGGTCCCTTGTGGCATCTAAACAAGGTACCCTACCACTATTTTGGTGGTTCATGGGTTCATTCCACTGGTTGACTAGATCTGCAATCATAACTATGACATACATCTTTTCCTTTTCTCATAGGTGTATTGGTTACAGATGCCTTAAAAGCTAATCCAGATGTCTTAGAAACACTACTATCAAAACCATTTAATTCAAATGCAGTTAGTTTACCAATACGAGAATCAACAGTGAATTTATCACTACTTACTGACCTTAACTCTTGAATAGCAGAAACTCTTATAACATAGGTAGGTAAAAGAGTTTTTAACATTTTACTTACAATAGTGTCATCTTCAATCTTTCCTCCAACACTTTTAATACCACCGATAACCTCTTTGATTATATGTCCATAGTGAGCTATATTCTCACCTTCTACCTATTGGCATTGTTTTGTCATTTATGTCAATCGATATAGCATGATCGGTATGGGAGATTGAAGTGTATTGGTGACATTGATGTCAGCTAGTATTGCAGGTCACCGGTACACAAGTCAGTGTTGGCATGTGTTGAAGACATGCACTGGAGACCGGTATGGTATGATGACCAGTAAGTAATGTGTTGGCATTGAGTGGTTGCCAACCGGTAAGCATGTGCCTGGTAAGAGAGCAACATGTTGGGATGTTGATTGTGATGAAGAGGCAAAATGTTACGAGAATCACATCAACACCAAAGGCGAAGCATGTGCAGGCCACTTGTAAGGGTTGGATGTTATACAACATGACTCCCACTGGATGAAGAGAAGATTGACAGAGAATGTGTTTCTTTAGTAAGCAAGGATGGCATATGGGAAAGCTACCAAATCATATGTCAAGTTGAAGATGCATCTACTCCTCAAGGATGTCACATTAATACCAGCAGGTGACACAGATCCTTTCCCACTAGTAAGTTGTAATACCTTGCTTATCCCATAGTATACATGGCATACATCATGACTCCCCAGGATAAGACAACCAGAGTAAGCCAAGGCAGTTGATTGGATGCATAGACTAGATGACCAAAGTAGAAGATGAGGAAGCCTCCAGAGTTTGAGATCAGAGATGAGCACTAGATCTGCAGAGAAGGCATGATATGCTACTGGAACAGAGAAGAAAGAGTTAAGATGATGAGTTTTCCACCTTGACAAATCGGTTGAGAGGAGAACCAGTCAGATGAAGAAGGATGGAAGTGTATCTGAAGTTACAAACATGGAGTTACCAAGATGCAGATGGTGAGTGGTGTTGCCATAGGTGCATAACAGTTTGAGATTGATGGCATGGTTTCATCAAGGGTATCACCGTTAGACTTCTTACCCCTTAAATGATCACAAGGGTCCTACAAGAAAGGACTCCACACCTTGGATGAAACTACACACAAGTTCACTAGGCTTGGGCCTACTCAAGATGAGTAAATGCCTCAATACCTACACTACACCATCCTATGACACCCTACTCCTAAGGACTTAGGATTTGGTTCATTTATGGCCATTAACAACTAACCCAAACATTGATTTTGAGATTAGGCTCCAATTCCTTATACATCCTTTAGAAACCTACCCCCTAGGCTTGTAGCCCTATTTGGCGATAAAATTGATCTTAACTCCAAAATGTTCCACACACCCATAAAAAAAATTGCCATCTCAAACACCCTTTTGGAAGTTGTACCGATCCCCAAATTGGTTTGACCAGGTCTGCAATTACAAGGTATGATTCCTTTAGAGGCCAAGAGACCTAATAGGGGCAATTAGGCCTATTTTCCAAAGCAGCTACCAATCAATGAATCAAACTGGAAAACCAACTCTATGGGCATGTGGGGGATGGTGAGTAACCTTTAATTCCAGGGTTGCACGCCTAGAATCCACCGCTATGATATTTTATGATGACTATCCTAAATCTTGTCCTAGGTAGTCACATAGAGATGCCTACCTAATTTTGCTCCTTTCTCCACACAACCAAGTTTCCCTTGCAATAAACCATGAAAAATCTAAAGTACAGAGTCTTATCCTGCATCCCGACAAAGGAAGAGTCTTCTAGTGGTCTATAATGCAAGATAAGGCCATGTTTGTCCAAAACCCTCTCCAAACCCTCAATTTCTGGGTTGCAGTCAGAAGAATGGAGGGTTATCACTCCTCCAGAACAATTCGGACCTCAAACCACCACCAAAACAAATATATTTCATCTGTCTATCTACTCCATGGATGGTGTGATTCAAATCAATCCGTACAGGCACGTGCAACTCCTGCAAACTCAAAAATTATGGGAAAACTGCAGTATTTTGTGTTTTATTACTTCACAAAATCCAATTACAATAGCAACAACCTTGGGAATCATGTCCACAAGGCTTAAAAAAATCTCCAACGGTTTCCCACCAAATTTGGAGTAGGTTGGAGCCGTTGAAAGGCTTCCCCCAACCGTATTTCAAAAAGTTGCAATTTTGCAATTTTGCCCAAAATATTGTCATACTTTCTAAGGTTGCGATCCACACACATGGATCAACCAAAAAATCCTTAAACATGTCTAAAACCTAACAAACACAAGACTAAACCATCTACTATCCCTATGGACCACATTGTCCCAATTGGCTTATCAGTTTGCCTAATTGGTGACATGGGCTTACATGGTGGGGTTTATTGCATACATGAGACACAAGACACACTAAGAAAATCTAATGGTCCTAGTCTTCATCCTTATGGTCATGATTTGAATGTAGAAGAGGTGCCCTTGCACCATTAACCATCAAGGTTAGTTACATCTGCAGGATTAGAGAACCGGTAGGCGAGTTGGACCGGTAGTATGATGCATGCACCGATTGTGTGGTGTTGGTCGGTGACCTTGTCTGTACTGACGCATAGGTCTAAGATGAGATGGATACCAACATAGGTGCCACGTGGAGTTGAAGTGGAAAACATGCATAGGTTGGTGAAGTGTGTCGGTAAGGTAGTTGGCGGTAGGTTGACATTAATGTCGATTGCGTATTTCATGGATCAGTTGCAGAGGTGTGCGGCTTTAGGCAAATCAAAGGATTCCCCTTGATGAATTGATCGATGCAGGATATCTGATCAGTATGTCAACCTGGAGAACATAACTGCGAGATCATTCAATGTGATTGACAGAAGAAGGACGACAAATAGGGTTGTGGTTGCTAAACATTGAAGGCGTGTACTGCAAGGCACGACAATGGTCGTGATATGCAGGTAACCATATCTGAGATAGGATCCAATAAGATTTGTTTGGATCTGGTACGACAAATTGGTCGGTGAGAAAACCCTAAGGTGCCAAGTTCAAACTCATGTTCTGGTGGGAAAGCTTTGTTATAAATATGCACATCGAAGGAAGAGATGGATGATGTTGAAGATAGAGAAGGAGGGTATGAGCATGTAGATCAATCTGATTAAAAAATAGTAGAAGACTATAGTGATTATATGTAGGAGAGACACAACCAGCAACAGGGTTTAGCAGAGGCTTAACTGGTAAGGTTAAAGCAACTAACAAGCAGCAAAGGAGGATAAGTGCAAAGGTGAACTGGTGGTGTTCAAGCCAACCACAGGATCTAGCATAGAGTGAGGCGGTCATGAGTGTGTTGCAGAGAATATCCTGCAGGCACAGAACATAGTAGGGTGGAACTAGTAAGCTGAGTAACCGGTAGTCAAGTGTAAAGTGTCAGATGAACAACCGGTAGAGCCCGAGTCGACAAGTGAGAAGCAATAGGAGAAGGTGAGCAAGGAGAGGAGGTGAGAAGAAGGAAGGAGAGGACATAAAACCTGCAGAGAATAGAATAGAGACAAAGTGACAGAAGGAAGAGGAGTCAACCGGTAAGGCAGAGGAGAAGTGAAACCGATAGGGTGAAGAGTATGCAGTGGTTACAAGATTCACTTGTAATAATCTGCAGTGGTTACAAGATTCACTTGTAACCGGATTATTAGTTTTGTAATTGAATATATTCATTATAGATCACTAAGTTGGAGCTTGGTGCTCCTTGGGTTGGTGCCTTAAATCATAATTGGTACTCCTTGGACTGGTGCCCTAAATGTTGTAACCGAATGTTTCATTGTGAGACTGGATTGGAGCAATAGTCTCCAACAAAAATTCTCACTGAGGTTTTTCCCATCTTAGGTTTTCCTCATACATATGGTGTTATGTGGTATCCTTTTTATGTGTGGTTGCATTTGTGTCATTCTCCCTTCTAACCAGTATTTCTGCTTTATGTTAGATCTGTTAATCGGTTTATACACATAGGTTAGAAAAGGGATAAGATTGGAAATCACTTATTCACCCCCCCCCTCTCAATGACATCCTGTGTTCAACAATTGGTATCAGAGCCTGGGTTCCCATTTAGAAAAGCTTTCTCCAGCTTGGGTAGATTCTAGTTTGTGGACAAGATGGTCAAATTTGATTCCATCCCAGCTCAAGTGTTTGATGGTTCAAACAGTTCTATTTGGAGTTGTATAATGGAAGTCTACCTATCCTCTCTAGGGTTTGATGTCTTGATGTCAATTAAAATGATCTCCCTAGTCATGTCAGTCCTCCCACCGGTCCTGAGGCAAAAAGAAAAACTATGTGCAATGCTGAAGCCATGAAGGCTATATTCAGTGGACTTACCGGTGATGTTTCTTCACAAGTGGACAAGTGTAGTTTAGCAAAGAGTTTGTGGGACAGATTAAAGAGGCTCTCTGGAAATGAGCCTACCACTACCGGATTAGTTTGCAAAAACAAGAAGAATGATTGTGCATACAACAAAGGAAGATTTGTCAGCAGCCGCAGTAGCAATGATGAAGAGGAAACTCATCTCTTCATGACACAAGAGATAGAAAGTGAAGTGCACACATCAGAATGTCACAAGGCAGACAGATCCCACCAGCAAGATGTGTTTGGTAGTGATGAAGAAGATGAAGCTGAAATTGATCTAGAAGGTAAGTTGCTAAGTGCCCTTGGTGAACTCAAATCTGTTAGAAATGAATTTAATATTTACAAAAAATCAGTTCATGAAGAATGCAATCAGTTGAGAACATGCCTTGAAGAGTAAAAAAAAATGTCTGCATGTTGACAACTCAACTTGAAGATGCCAAAGGAGTGACTGATAAATTAAAGTCAATCCTTGATGCCAATGAAAGAAGATGTGAGGAGTTGTAGCTAGAAGTGGAGACAAAAGACAAAGAGGGTCAGAAGTTGAAAGAGGAAATGGAGAATCTGAGGAAAGACCTTGAGAAGTGCAAAAATGAACTCAAGGTAAGAAACTGGTATGATGACAACACTGAAGCCTTGGACAAAATGTTGAATCAACAAAAATATTCCAAGGATACCGGAGGATTAGGATATGCTGTCGGTGAATGCTCCACAAGCAAGGCTTCCCCCAACAAATATATATTTTTTGTCTCCTCAAATGGAAAGAACAAGGGTTAGACCTTCACAGTTAGAAATCGCTCCAAGGAAGAAGATTGATCTAAATACAACTGGTGAAGACATGAAGAAGAAGACAGGTACTACAAGGAGGAAAAATGTAGATGCAAAAGGAAAAGTGAAGCTGAGAGGAGACAACTTCACCAGTAGCAAGAACTTGAAAAGACAGTCTAGAAGACCACCTATCGGTAGAGGACAAATAAATGCTGCTATCCTCAAGTCAAGACAAGTGTAGAAAAAGGGACTAGAGGGAAGAAATGCAAAGAATGGACAACCTAAGGTCCATCCCCGGAGAAGTAGAAATGGAGATGCCAAACCGGTAAGATCTCCTCATGCATGACAGAACGAGTTTGTAAGTTATAAATCTTCCTTCCTTGGTTATTGCTTTGCATGTAATGGTTATGGCCATAGAGAAGAAGAACGTAAAAAGGGATCTAGGAGAAACAATTTGGGTTTCCATAGATATCATGTAGATGGGCATAAAACTTCAAAGAGTAGAAACATGCATATCCCCTCTCCTGATTATATAAATGTTGCATGTTACAATTGCAATGGATTTGGCCATAGAAGTTATCAATGCAGGATGAAGAACACTCAGTCCTATCGCAACTAGTGGAACAAACATGCTCAGTATGGAAGCAATAATAGGAGATATGAGAGACAAAGTCCTGCATGGAACCAAAGGAGAAATGTCTCTACATGATCAAGAGGTCCACCGGTTCCGGTAGCTAGCCACAATAACTTGACTAGAAGGAGATGGTCAAACCGGTTTGATAGAAGGTCCCTCAATCACTTGATTGGCATGAACATAGTGTCCTTCTACAACAATGCAACCAATCATGCTGTAGATTTTGGTAATGAAAAGACCAATCAGTAGAAGAAGATAAGACCTGCTCCCAGGGCTGAAAATGGGAAGAAGAGTGAAACCAAGAAGTTTGGAGGAAGAAGGAAAAGAATAGGACCATGGACTGACACTGTGCATTCAATGCATAGGTGATATCTCCTAAGGCATAAAGGAGATGCAAGACTTAGGGGGAGCAACATATTGACCATATCATTCACCCCCTCAGTGGAAGAAGACATGTTGCCACCGGTATAAATGAAGAAGATGAGATGGCAGTGTGTGTAGTTGCTGCTTTTGGCTACACACCGACTGATGACAGATGGATTGATGTTGCATGTGTCAATGGATGGCTAATTTGCATTTAGAATCAAAATAATTTGACACAAGAAGACAAGAGTTAGAGAAAGATGCTCTTGTTGCATGGATTGAAGTGATTATGTCTCAGGTGATATTGGAAAAGACCTGAATGACAAGTGTTGGCCCGATAGCTGACCTTATGAGCATACATTATTTTGGGCTAACCGGTTTGATATTTTGACATGATAGTGATGTAGTATGGAATTGTGATTATTTAAGATCATGTCATAAGCTATGGTGGATATATTGGAGCTGAAAGATCATTAGTTGATCACATATGTACAACTGAATCGGTATAAGGTGCAGATTAGAGCCCCGGTTTAGGTCCTGACCGATAAAGAAGACCCGAGATCTCTGGTTCAAGGGAGTTCACCGCCATATTCTCTAATTGGTATCAGACATACTAAACACAGTGGAAGATCAGGCAGATGGTTGACAACACCGGTATGTTGGTGACTTTGGGAAGGTGTCTATGCAACTTGATTATCTATAAAAGTCACAAGTTGGAATCACCAGGAGAAAGGAATAGGAGCCTAGACTACTGATAGACCTACCTGCAGAGGAGGAGATAAGCGCCCACTTAGTCGGTTGTGAGCAAAAAATGGGAGAGTTACCTGCATAGGGTGAGAATATATCAGATTGGTTACTAATTGCCATCAGTAATTGGTGTCAGAGAAATCCCCACAAAGGGAGAATATACCATTAGTATCATATTTGTATCAATTGGTATCAGTGCCTGCATTAACAAATAATATCAAATGGGGAGAGATGAAGTCTGACCAGTAGTGTGTGAGCCCTCCATTTCATGTGTTGTGGATTGAGAGGATACAAAGTATGATGGTCAAAGGAGGAGACGCATTCAGTAGAGAAAAAGGGGATTGGTAGAAACAAGGAGGAGAGAAACTTTGTTAGTACTGCCTGGTAGAGACAAGGAGGAGAGAAACTCTGTCAGTATTGCCTAGTAGAGACAAGGAGGAGAGAAACTCTGTCAGTGCCCTTTGCCATTGTTGTTAAAGGGGGAGAAAGTATTTGTAGTATACCGGATACTACATGTGTGTTGACATCAATGCCAAAGGGGGAGACTGTTGGCATTGTGTTATCATTGATGTCAACCGGTATAACATGACCCGTATGGGAGATTGAAGTGTATTGGTGACATTGATGTCAGCTAGTATTGCAGGTCATCGATACACAAGTCGGTGTTGGCATGTGTTGAATACATGCATTGGAGACCAGTATGGTATGATGATCGATAAGTAATGTGTTGGCATTGAGTGGCCGCCAACTGGTAAGCATGTGCCCGGTAAGAGAGCAACATGTTGGGATGTTGATTGTGATGAAGAGGTAGAATGTTACAAGAATCACATCAACACTAGAGGTGAAGCAAGTGCAAGCCACTGATAAGAGTTGGATGTTATATAATAGGACTCCCACCAGATGAAGAGAAGATTGATAGAGAATGTGTTGCTTCAGTAAGCAAGGATGGCATGTGGGAAACCTACATATGTAAAGTTGAAGATGCATCTACTCCTCAGGGTAGTACATTAATACCAGTAGGTGACATAGATCCTTTCCCATCGGTAAGTGGTAATACCTTGCTTGTCCCATAGTATACATGGCATACATAATGACTCCTCTGGATAAGACAACCAGAGTAAGCCAAGGCAGGTGATTGGATGCATAGACCGGATCATAGACCGGATGACCAAAGTGGAAGATGAGGAAGCCTCCAGAGTTTGAGATTAGAGATGAGCACTAGATCTACAAAGAAGGCATGATATGCTACTGGAACAGAGAAGGAAGAGTTAAGATGATAAGTTTGCCACCTTGACAAACTAGTTGAGAGGAGAACCAGTCAAATGAAGAAGGTTGGAAGTGTATCTGAAGTTACAAACATGGAGTTACTGAGATGTAGATGGTGAGTGGTGTTGCCATAGGTGCATAACAGTTGGAGATTGATGGCATGGTGTCATCAAGGGTATCACTGGTGTGTAGGCAAGAGTATTGTCCACTGGTAAACATATATATCGGTACATTGGACAATCTTCACTAGAGACATTTGATATGTTGGGTCAACCAGTGAGAGACCAAAGAGACAAAGGTGAAAGGTTCTCATTTGATGAAGAGGAGTGCAGACATGGAGGTTAACCGACAAGGTTAGTTACATCGGTAGGATTAGAGAACCGGTAGGCAAGATGGACCGGTAGTATGATGCATGCACCGATTGTGTGGTGTTGGTTGGTGACCTTGTCTGGACCGACACAAAGGTCTAAGCTAAGATGGATATCGACAGAGGTGCCATGTGGAGTTGAAGTGGCAAACATGCATAGGTTGGTGAAGTGTGTCAGTGAGATAGTTGGCAGTAGGTCGACATTAATGTCGACTACGTATTTCACAGATCAGCTACAGAGGTGTGCGAATCTAGGAAAATCGAAGGACGCCCCTTGATGAACTGGTCGATGCAGGAGATCTGATCAGTATGTCAACTTGGAGAAGATAACTGTGAGATCATTCAATGTGATCGACAGAAGAAGGTCAACAAATAGGGTCATGGTTGCTAAAAATAGAAGGTGTGTATTGCAAGGCACGACAATGGCCGTGATATGCAGGTAACCATATCTGAGACATGATCCGATAAGATTTATTTGGATCTGGTACGCCAAATTGGTTGGTGAGAAAACCCTAAGGTGCCAAGTTCAAACTCATGTTTTGGCAGGAAAACTCTGTTATAAATATGCACGTCGAAGGAAGAGATGGATGATGTCAGAGACAGAGAAGGAGCGCATGAGCGTGTAGATTAGTTAGAGTAAAAAATAGTAGAATACTATAGTGACTGTATGTAGGAGAGACACAACTGACAATGGGGTTTAGTAGAGGCTTAATTGGTAAGGTTAAAGCAACCGGCAAGCAGCAAAGGAGGATAAGTGCAGAGGTGAACTGGTGGTGTTCAAGCTAGCCAGAGGATATCATAGAGTGAGGCAGTCGTGAGTGTGTTGTAGAGAAGATCCCGCAGGCACAAAATAGAGTAGGGTGGAACCAATAAGCTTAGTAACCGGTAGTCAAGTGCAGAGTCCATCAAATGAACAACTAGTAGAGCCTGAGTCAACAAGTGAACAACAACAGGAGAAGGTGAGCAGAGAGAGGAGGTGATAAGAAGGAAGGAGAGGATAGAAAACCAACAAAGTACATAATAGAGACAAAATGACAGAAGGAAGAGGAGGAGTCAATGGGTAAGGCAGAGGAGAAGTGAAATCGACAGGGTGAAGAGTATGCAGTGGTTACAAGAATCACTTGTAACCGGATTATTACTTTTGTAATTGAATATATTCATTGTAGATCACTGAGTTAGAGATCGGTGTAGGGGTTGGTGCTCCTTGGGTTGGTGCCCTAAATCAGGGGTTGGTGCTCCTTGGGTTGGTTTCCTAAAGCAGGAGTGGTACTCCTTGGGTTGGTGCCCTAAATGTTGTAACCAAATGTTTCATTGTGAGGCTGGATTGGAGCAGTAGTCTCCAACAATATTTCTCATCAAGGTTTTTCCCATCTTGGGTTTTCCTCATACATATGGTGTTATGTGGTATCCCTTTTATGTGTGGTTGTATTTTTGTCATTCTCCCTTCTAACCGGTATGTCTGCTTTATGTTAGATCCGTTAACCGGTTTACACACATAGGTTAGAAAAGGGCTAAGATTGGAAATCACTGATTCAACCCCCCTCACAGTGACATCTTGTGTTCAACACTACCATTCTCATGTCATCAAATTTACCTCTAAGACTCTCTTCCTTAGCTTTTTGGACTTTTTTGTCACCACCATAGATTAGTTCTAATTTCTCCCAAACTTCAAATGAAGTTTCTAATCCATGTACATCAATGTATTTAGTATCAGACAATGCACTTACAATTGCTTCCAATGCTTGATTGTTCTCTTGTTGTTCTTTACTTGCTGATGAAGAGTCAAAGGACTGGTAGGAGGTACATATTTAGTAGTAACATGTTGCCAAAACAGAGAACCCATACCTTTGATATAAATCTTCATTATGTCTTTCCATTTTGTGTAGTTGTCCTTGGTAAACTTCGAACCCTCTTTCTTCATCATTTTCCTCTGGATCTTTTCCTCAAGTGGTTAAGCTTCTGCACACAGAGGACTAGTGCTCTGATACCAATTGTTATTTGTGAGAATCTGGTAATTACTGAGAGGGGGGGAAGGGGGGGGATGAATAAGTAATTAAAGTAAACTTAAAAAATTTAACAACCACTAAAGAATTCTTTCAAAACAACTCATAAATAGTACCGGTAATAACTGAAATTATACTGCTAATTAGATTCATCAAACTATTCTTCTAAGTGTTCATCAATATGCATGTAATAGAAAGATATTAACTTCAACACATAAGAAATCAATCAACACATGAACACCAAGATTTTCACATGGAAACCCAAATGGGAAAAACCACAGTGGGAATTGGTACCTACAAGATTTTTGCACTCTTTTGAAATGCGCCCTGTTAGGAGCCTAGCCTGGTTAGGAGCTTACAAATATGCTCGGTTAGGAGAAGACCCTATTAGGAGTCCCCCGGGTAAGGGATTTATCTCAGCCCTGTTAGGAGATTTACTCTGTTAGGAGTAACCTTGTGAAAGGATTTAGAACCCAAGATAATGAGTCACCCGGTGAAGGGATTTATACAATCAGGCCTGCCAGAACCTACCCGGTTAAGGGATTTTGAGTCTGCTGCAACTGTTAGGGAACAACAGATGTATGATCCAGAAAATAGCACTCTCTGCTTACTTGTACATATCCTTCTTATCTCCAATCTGCTTCTCTTTTGCAGTAACACACACTGGTTCGACCACACACTCTACTTTTGATCATTGACACAATAAATCATCATAGACTTACCCTAAATAGACTTTACAACTTAGTCGGTTACAAAACCCTATCCACATACTAAGATTTACATCATAGATCATCACAAATCTTTACAAATCATTACAAATCATTATATGGATCATTACAACAAATTACAAATCAATGACAATCGTTGAATGATCATAAATCATCATCGCACTTCGATCTAATAAGCAATCATGCCCTTAAAACATTCGTCTATGTTCTTCATTGTTTCCCAAGAGATTCCATCTTTAATCGTGCCAAAACAAAAATTCATCACTTCATGCGGATTCAGCCACATCATCACCAACTTACAAACATAATGTAATACACCGCCGAACTCAAAATCATTACCGGTTATAAGATTTTAATACCGGTTCTTAAACCCTACATAAAATACATTAGTCAATCTCAAACATGACTTCCGATAACCAAAACATGATGCGGTTCCGACCATATCCTCATTATAATGTCACGAACACATATTCCAAACCGCAACACCAAATTCCTCATAAATCTCTAGGTCCAATTACTTAAGCATAACATAGTTTTACATTTACCAACTTTAAAGTCCTATTTGCCAGATAACTGTCAAATTCATTCTATAGCTTTTGAGTCAATCATAGACGACTTGGATAACATGATTGAACAATATAATCACAGTTTGCCATCAATGACAACACAAAACTGATCATCAAGTCATCAAACAACATCTCAACTATATCATCACCAACAATCCTTATACCAGTTCATCAATAACATCAATAGTTATGTCAATATGCCAACACATTATCATTATGCCAATATGCCAACAGAAACAATAGCTATAAACTATTAAATTGCATACAAAGAAAAATATATATTTAAAATTTGATGTATCATTTAGAAATCTGACATGCTCAAATTAGCTAAAACGAATAGGGGAAGGGAACCAATAGTTGACATAGCTGACTCTGTGCATCTTAAGCTCCTAAACAGTTCATCTAATTTTGACATTTTTTTTTGGTTCTCGTTGTATGCGACTTAACTGCTTAAAGATATTGTTTTGACTTGTGGGCATCGATGATGCATTCTATGGATTCGATTATGCGTCAAAGGGTCAAAAGATGGTCATTTCAAAGTGTCACTCGAAACATGACCTTTATGACCCCAATAGTGGTTCACTAGACAAAAACAAGATAATTTTGTTGTTTCTATGTCAATTACAAATTCATGACTTAACATGTATTGATGTAAAAGTAATTATTTATTGATGAAAATTAAATTATGTAATAACTAATTTGTTAAAAAAAATTGAAAAATAAGATTGACAAAAACATGACTACCATTGATCTTATCTCCATAACCTTCCCATACCCTTCCCTAAACAATTTTTGCTTGGTGGCCAAGAAAACTAAGTTCTCTTGGACCTTCCCAATGCTATTCCTCAATCGTCGTTGACCTAAATAATCTTATGTCATCGTGAAGAAGGCCTGCCCTCGATCGATAGGGACAGGCCCCATCTTTTGGCGTACCTTTCTACATCTGTACATTTAATGAAGATTTTGATTTTATTGGTGTTAACGGGTTTTTGATGTGCTGTCGTTGGTGCCAAAGAAGCTTTAATTGGAAAAACAAAAAAGGGTATTTAAGCCCCAACAAAAATGACACATTCAGCAAAATAAAATATTTATTTGACCGTTTCTTCCGAAGTAAATTAACAGGATATCTCTGCCTTCGTTGGGGACTTCTCCGGAGTTTCAGCAAGAACGATGCTTGTTCTAAATTGGAAATTTCAATATTATACTACGCAAACGCATCATCTAAAGATTCCATGAAGATTTGTGATAAGAAAAAATTTACAAGGTCTTCAGTTTAAATGGGAATATTCCGAGTAAATGTTGTAAGTTGAGGATTTGGTGGAGCTCCAGCCTGCACAATTCATTTTTTTTAATATGTTGGAGGTATTTTTGCGATCTAGTCCAACGTCTAGCAGTTTATATCTTGGATATCTGTGCGAGTTAGGGAGGCTAATCTCTTCATGAGTGAGATCATCCGCTGGCAAGTCGTCTCACCTCTTTAAATCAAGAGTAAAATCAAATCAGAGAAAACCAAACAACCCAAATCAACTCTGCCACACTAACCTGACTAACCTGCACAATTCATTAGTTGATATTGGGTTTCTATGAATCTTCCAAATTCCACTTTGGGATCATATTCATTCATAACTATTTTGAGTGTTGACGATACCTATGTTTGGGTGGCATGGCAAAAGCTTTGCTCTAATAAACTGATCTGTGATCCCTTTCTTTTGTGATTTCTCTGTGCTTGTCATGTTCGGCTTGTTCAATGCCCAATAAAAAATAGTGGGGTTTGATTATTAGGGACCATCCCAACGGACCAATTATCAAATATATGCCTGGTACGATTGCCAAGAGTACGATCTTAATAGTCTCCGTCTAAGAAATTGCATATAGGAGGATTCACCCTAGAATTACATATGGTAAGACCTCAGAGATGACACCTAATAGCAGGAAGAAACTCCCTAGAGTAAGCACAGAGATTTCATTAATGACAGGAGAAACAGTGCAAGTCCAGTTATCTCTAGCTCAGAGATTAAACTGATAGATTATGTCAGTGACTAGATACAAACCCTCAAACAGGTCTCTGTCTTCTACATCAAGGAGTTACGATGTATTCTTATGTTTTAGAGGGGAGGACGTAAGAAGAACATTTGTAGATCACCTGTATGTTTCCTTAAAAGATGCAGGTGTTAATGCATTCCTCGATAGCCAAAGCATTAACAGGGGTGATGAGATCGATTCAACTATTCAAGAGGCAATCTACAACAGTCAGATTCTCATTCCTATTTTCTCCAAGAAGTTTTCAGAGTCCCACTGGTGCTTGGACGAGGTAGCTCACATGTGCAAAGCAAATGGTAGAATTATACCCTTGTTCTATTATGTCAAGCCAACAGAGGTAAGAAATCCTTCGAAAGGTGCCTATGCCGAGGCTTTTGAGGAGAAGAAACAAAGATACATACCGGAAAGAATTAACGAGTGGGAAAGTGCTCTTCGCAAAATTCCCTCCTTCTCTGGCTGGTGTATTGATGACACATCTGGGTATGAAAATTCATTATATCGAGAGATAATGTTGTTTCTGAATTTAATTGTGTTAAACATTTTTGAATCAATCTTTTGATCATATTTATGATCCATCATCAGAATAAAGAAAGCAAAATGAAAAAACTGTTGAAAGAAATTGTATTCATTTGCAGAAAAGTTTTTGGCAATATTTAACTTGAGTCGGTGAGGTTGAATGCTAGGACGCATGAATTTGTGCTGGTGAGGTCAACTGCCAAGAAATTTCCTTTGCTTGACCTCAGTAGCAGATAAATTCTTATGCAGAGGATACCCATCATTTGTGTGAGCTAGCAATGGCCAAGGGCCATAGATTAAACCTTAGGTTACAGGTCGAATGGTTGCACTCTTGAAACGTAAAATACCAAAGTTTCACCTCTTAACTTTCTCTGAGAGCAAATTGCTTGTTAGTTGTAAAATTAGAAAGAAATGAATCAAGAATTAACTTTAAGATACTCTGATCATTCTACTCTGCGAGCCATAGATTGATTACAGTAAGAATACCAGTGCAGTTCAAAATATTAATGCTATTTATTTTAGCGAAGTATTATTATGGATAGATCCTTCCGAGAGCGCTTATGAAAATTATGTATTGATGTAATTGACAATGAGGGAAGAAATATATTTTTCATTGGCAATTTCTTCATTGGTACTTTGTATGTTCTAAAATTTTCAACATAATATATACTAAAAGTGATGATAATTTTTTCCTTCGAAGAAAGGACAACGATCTGCAAGATTGGCAGGAGTAAATTTGTCTGTCTATTATTCTAAGAAATGCTTTCTTCCTCGTCACCATTATAAACATATATCTTTCTCATACAGTAGCTCTATAATTCTTTGTCTAGAATCCCATGCGTATTAACCAGTTTAATAATATCCGAATAATTTACACACTTTTCTTCCTTCTGTTTGTTGCTGAATCCTCTTTCTTCATTGTTGTTTGCATGAATCTTTTTTCTTTACCGTTCTTCTCTCTTCATCGTTCTTTAGTATTGTAACGTTAGATTTAGCAATAATAACAGTCAAACTTTGAGAGAATTTGTCCAGTTTCTCCTAAAGTGCATAGTTATACGATTTTGCATCAGAAATCCTAGAAATTCTGAGGAGAAACAACATTTTACTGATTAGTACTAGTCTAAGAGATCTTGTTGTAATTATTACGCAAAAACCTGACAATATCTTATTTAGCAAAATCGTTTGTCTTTCAGATCTGAGGCAGAAAAAGTCAAGCAAGTAGTCCAGGATGTTTTAGAGATATTAAAACAAAAGGCGACCTCAGTTGAGGAAACTCAGCCCCAGACCCTAGAAGGAGAACACTCAGATACAACACCGAGAACTGAACCACTCAGAATTTCAAAGTCAATCTTCATCAATGTGGCAGAACACGTGAGTAAAGTTATAAATATGCTCAATACAGATTCTGATGAGAATATACTCACTGTTACCATTTATGGAGATGAGGGTGTTGGAAAAACGTCCCTTGCAAAGGCCATCCACAATCACATTTATCTCAAATTTGATGCAACCTGCATTTTATATGATGTGCGTCATAAAGCCCAAAATATAACTGGTATAACTAAGATGCAGCGCCAGATATTGAAAGACCTTGTCAAGTTCAAGGATAAAGTTAATGATGAGGTTCATGGAAAGATGTTGATGAAGGAACATTTGAGGTCTGTCAAGGCCCTTGTTATTCTGGAATATGTTGATGATTGGAAGCAGTTGGAGGCTCTAGCAGGTGATTGGTTTGGACCAGGTAGCAGAGTGCTTGTAACAACGCTTGACCCCAACATACTAAAGAATGAAAATGGAAGTTTTGTTTATGAATTGCGGGGACTGGCTCAGGAACATGCTCTTCAATTGTTTAGCTGGCATGCTTTCATGAGAGATCAACCTGAAGAAGATTATAAACAATTGTCATGCAAAGCTGTGGATATTTGCAACAGGCTGCCATTTTCACTTGAAGTTCTGGGTGCTCATTTGTGTGATAGAGATTTAAGTGATTGGAATCAAACCATTCAAACACTAGAATGTTCAAGTTACTATGGCAAGTACGCCATTCCTAGACTTTGTTATGATGGCCTCAAATCTGAACAAAAAGAGATGTTTCTGGACATGGCTTGCTTATTCACAGGAAGAAGACCGGAAAGTGTTATTAGCTTTTGGGAAGCCATTCATTCTGATCCCAAGGTAGGCCTAGCAGAAATGGAGCTGAAATCTCTCATTAAATCAGACGAGCATGACAGACTTGGAATGCATAGTGAGCTGAGGGATACGGGAAGAGCTATTGTAGCAGATGAATCAGCGGAACCAGGGAATCGTAGCAGATTGTGGAAGCCAGAAGAGATTCAACAAGTTTTAACGGAAGAAAAGGTGAGGTTTTGAGTTCAGTTTACTTTAGTCTTCCTCCCAATATTTTTGTAGTCCTTGAACTAAATCTGGGCAGTGATAGGAGTCAGTTTCCATATAAGTTGGACCAAACATTATTCTAGACAGGATATTTGAGATGTGCTTCTAGTTTATCTTTTTATTTAGTCTTTCCATTGTATTTCATTGGCATGTTGCATAGGATAGTAGTTGTTTCTATTTACCATAGCATAATTCAAAGTCAATATTGATGCTAATAAAATTGTATCGACTGTAATCTGATCAGGGAACAGAAAAGGTGAGATATCTTACATACCTTCAGCAAGATGTAAAACTTCAAACGCATAGTTTTCAAAGAATGTGTAAATTGCATTTGCTTTGGCTTAATGGAGCTCATGTAGAGGGAGACTACAGAAAAATGCCTTCAGATTTGAAGTGGCTAAGATGGGAAAACTGCCCTCTACAATACTTGCCATGTGAATGGAATATGAAACATGTAGTAGTACTTGATTTAAGCTTCAGCAAAAGCATTAAGGCACTGTGGTCAAAACCATCCAATATAGAGGTGATTTCCAGATTTCCAAATTTTTTGGAAGTAAAAGAGATTGAAGACACAAAATGATACTCAACTAATTTTTCCATTGATTAACAAAATTACAAAAGCTTTAGTGATATTAAATAAATAAATAGACAGGTATGCCTGCTTGATGAGTTCCTAATGATATATGCCTGCTCTAATTGCAGGGGCCGAAAAACCTCAAAGTACTTAAGTTGAATTACTGCACAAGCCTTGAAGTGCTTCCAGATTTAGCCAACCACACGTGGCTCATGCAACTGGAGCTCTGTGGTTGTAAACAGTTGAAGGAACTGCCAGAGTCCATTGGATCTCTGACAGAGCTCAAGTACCTTGATCTGTCGAATTGCTGCAACTTGAAGAATTTACCCAAATCCCTTAGATGGTTGTCCTGCTTGGAGATGCTGTCTCTTCATGGTTGCCATAAACTAAGAAGCCTTCCTCAACGAATAGGAGAATGGAAGTGCTTGCAGCATCTGGATTTATATGGTTGTTCTCGTTTACAGACTCTACCTGATTCAATCTATGAACTTGAAAGCTTATCCAGGTTGGATATGACTGGTTGCAAAGAAATCAGCTTAGAAGAAGGGCTAGGGCACCTTGTTCGTATGACAAAATTGGTTCTAAGCAATTGTGCAGCAATATGGAGGTTGCCTGTATCAACAGGTCAACTTAATTGTTTACAACATCTAAACCTGAATCACTGCACTTTTTTGTCTCAACTGCCAAAGGGATTGGGAAATCTGATCTGTTTAAAGGAGTTGTTGCTCAATGAATGCTACAATCTACACGAGCTTCCAGAGAACATCGGGAATCTGTCTTGCCTAAAGACTCTAGAAATGGAAGAAACGTACAGTCTATCTGTTCTTCCAGCTAGTTTTTCAAAACTGACTTCCTTGAGGAATCTAAAAGCGGGCGGTTGCCCTCTACCAGGGCTTATTGGGGAGTTATCATCACTAGAAAATATGCATCTGAAGTCATATAAAGAGTCCTTTTTGCCACCAGCTTTTGGCACACTTTTGTGCCTAACCAAACTCTTCCTGCATCACTGTACACAGTTCTTGGAACTTCCACATCTTCCAAAGGAGCTCATTGAAGTGTGGATTCAAGACTGTTTCGGACTAGAGAAAATCTCTAACATGTCTCATATGAAGAGGCTGAAACTGCTGAGGATACACAACTGTAGGGGACTTGTTGAATTGCCCGACTTTAGGTCTTTGCAGTCACTGCAAGAGCTCTCAATATCAGAATGTAAGAACGTAAAGCCAATTCATGGAATTCAAGGGCTGAAATCTTTGAGAAGAGTGCATGTTCCAGGTTGCAGATTGACCAGCTCAGGAAGCTCAATATTGAAACCTCGCCTTTTAATCAAGGTATCTTCATTTTCCTTTTAACTTAATCCTTATCAGTTACTACAACCACAAATAGTGTAATTACATAGATTGGTTGCTAGTTTCATAATATTATAGGGAGAAAAAAGATCAAGGACACTAGATTTTATTGTTAGCAGGCCCGGAAATCTTTTCATCGACAATGACAGGCCTAGAAGTATGGGATAAAAAAGGACGTAGTATACATGGTTATAGCGATAGCGTCCTTAGTTTGAACTAGTCAGCTCACCAGCTTTATGGGACAAGCGGGCCGAATACAATTTGGGAGGTCTCACATGTCCAACAAGATATATCCAGGAATCCAACTTGGATATCGAACATGGAAAGTAGGAGCCATCTGCACAACCCATTTTTGTGTTTTGGTTAAGAACCCATATCGATAATCACAAAGTGATGAGTTGCATTCTGATTGAATTCAGCTAAGATAGATTATTTACATTTTTCAAAATTTGAGAGTACCTTGTATGCTAATTACTTTAATATTTTATTGTAATTACAGGAAACACGTTGTTTAGAGTTACTCAGTTTTTCAGCAAATGGGGTTCCAAAGTGTTTAGAAAAGAAGATGGAAATTAACGGTGATGATGTACTGTATGCTACATTGGACAGTGACGAGCAATGTTCAGGGATTACAATATGCATTATGGTGAGGTTCAGGAGTGGTATTAATTCAGTGGGTGTAGAACTAAGCACTTTAAGAGATGGCAAGGAGATTTTCAATACCAGGCTTGTTAACCATTCAAAAAATGTAGAAGGAGATCAGATTTTTGTGCACATTTTGCATAAAAATCACCCCATGGTTATGATCTTGCAGAGTGGAGATGTGGTCCGGGCAAAGGTAGACGGAGATGAAGAAAGAATGATAAGAAGTGGTGGAATGCAATTCTTCTCTAAAGGAGAAGATGGGAGAAGAGAAGATTTATTGCTGGAGAACTTGGGAAGGGATTTGGCAATGTTAATGGAAACTTACCGTGACAATCTAGCCTTTGAAGATGAGGAATAAAACTGGAGCTGCGAAATCTTCTCAGTAACAGGTTACTGTTAACAGGATGGTCCCCTTTCTCTAAGTGGCCTCAAAAAATATGATGGTCATGGTATCCGTAAATGTTTTGAACCATAAACATGGGTAAGTTATCTAGATCCTATATTACATATATGTGATGTTACAAGTCCTCTACAGGAAATTGCAATTAATTCAATTGCAATGGTCCACGCTGCCCATTCGAATGGATTTCAGATGTATATGTTTAATACAAATGGAAGCAAACCTGTTTGCAACAACTATGGAAACAGCATATAAAAAGCGTAAGTTCTTAGATCCTACATGTCTGGTATATCAAGAAAAGTAATCTTAATTCTATTATATATACTGTAATGATTGTCAATTATTTCCGGTATTTTTAAGGATGAACTTTATCTGGCTCATTTTTCTGATTATGAACATGGGTTTATATGATCCATTTGATGCGCAATTGATCTGATTATTCTAGTTCCTCAGCAATGTTGTAGCTATTTGATATAAAATGCACAATGGAAGTAGTTTATTGTCACATCCCCACCATTTATTCTAGTTCCTCAGCAATGTTGTAGCTATTTGATATAAAATGCACAATGGAAGTAGTTTATTGTCACATCCCCACCATTCATAGTGGGCATGGGGGAGAAGTACTATAAAAAGAAGGAAATAAGGGTCATGAGAGATACCAACCTGATCGAGGGACGCCTGAAACCATTTAAGAGACTAGCTCCCCTCAACATTGAATAAGGAATCAACTCATTCATTCATTGATTCACCGAATCAACTTATTTTTTCCTCTTAATCTAGTGCCTATCAAATGCTAGAACCACTTAAAGTGTAATTACATAGAGTTGTTGCTAGTTTCAGAATATTATAGGGGGAAAAAGATCAGGGACACTAGATTCTAATGTCTGATCGAGGGACGCCTGAAACCATTTATGAGACTAGCTCCCTTCAACATTGAATAAGGAATCAACTCATTCATTCATTGATTCACCGAATCAACTTATTTTTTCCTTTTAATCTAGTGCCTATCAAATGCTAGAACCACTTAAAGTGTAATTACATAGAGTTGTTGCTAGTTTTAGAATATTATAGGGGGAAAAAGATCAGGGACACTAGATTCTAAAGTTAGCACGTCTGGAAATCTTTTCATCGACGATAACCCTAAACTATTCAGGAAAAGGACCTAGGATGCATGTTTATAAATATAAAGATAGTTTATTTAAATGTGAAATTGAGAGATGGATGATATCTAAAAAACGGGAAGATATAAGATATAGATATTGATTTCGTAAACATCATTAAAAACATTCACTCATTCATCAATTATTCATCAATTAATTTGAGCAGTTTCATTGGATAAACAGCCCGAATACAACTTGGGATGTCTCGTGTCCAACATGGGATATTAATCCAACATCACATATCTAAAAATCCAACTTGGATATCGAATATGGAAAGCAGGAGCTAAGCTGTAGACCCCATTATTGTCTTTGGTTGAAGGTCCATATCCATAAATACAAAGTCATGAGCTCCTTTCTGATTGACTTTCACCTATTATTTACATTTTTGAAATTTGAGAGTTCTTTGTATACTAATTACCTTAATCTTGTACTGGAATTACAGGAAACCTATTGTCTCGAGTTACTCAGTTTACCAGCAAATGGAGTTCCAGAGTGCTTAGAAAAGAAGATGGAAACCAATGGTGATGATTTACTATATACTACATTGGACAGTACCAAGCAATGTTCGCGGATTATATTCTTCTTTATAGTGAGCTTCGAGAGTGGGATTATTAGTTCAGTGGATGTAGAACTAAGCACTCTGAGAGATGGTGAGGGGATTTTCAATACCAGGCTTGTTAACCACTCAAAAACTGTAGGAGGAGATCACATTTTTGTGCACATTTTGCATATAAATCATCCCATTGTTTTTGATGGTGCAGAGTAGAGATATCGTCCGGGCAAAGGCTGATAGAGATGAAGAAAGAATGATAAGAAGATGGGAAAAGAGAAGATTTGATACTGGAGAGGTTGGGAAGGGGTTTGCCAATGTTAATGGAAGCTTACTGTGAAGATGAGGATTAAAACTGGAGCTGCAAAATCTTGTCAGGTTAATCTTCTGGTCAATATGGCTGATTCTTAATAGGATGGTCCCCTTTTCTAAAGTAGCCTCATAAACTAGAATGGTATCAGTAAATGTTTTGAACCATAAAAAAGGTTAAGTTAATCTAGATCCTATATTATATATATGTGATGATATAAGTCTTATATGGGCAACTGTAATTAAGTCAATTCAAACAGTTCACAGTGCCCATTCAAATGGACTTTATATGTATATATTTCATACAAATGGAAGAAAACCCATTCAAATGGACTTTATACGTATATATTTCATACAAATGGAAGAAAACCCATTCAAATGGACTTCATATGTATATATTTCATACAAATGGAAGCAAAACTTTTTGCAATGACTTTGTAAACTGCATATAAACAGCGAAAAAAGCCCTCATATCCTACATGCCTGGGATATCAACAACAATATTCTTATTCCATTCAATTGACTGTAATGATTCTCAATTAGTCCCAGTTTATTAAGGATCAACCTTATCTGGTTATTTTTTCTAATCATGAACATGGGTTGGTGATATCTGTTTGATGCGTTATAAACAAAGTTCCCAGACTCGAACTCGGCTCGGACTCGGCAAGGCCGACTCGACTCGTGACTCGGCTATGGCTCGGCAACGACTCGGCAATGACTTGGCAAAATAAAAAAACCCTTGAAATTAAGAGATTTTTAACAATTTAAAACTTGTTTCATGCACCCATTATTGAATAAAGCCCAATGATAATGTGTGCTAGATTGTTATACCATGAAAGGCATGCTAGTAGAGTATCTACTTGTTTGGGGCTTCTGTTTAGTATTTTCTTTGGCCAAATTGAAATTTTGGGAGCACCAACATGAGACATCATGAACATCTTCACTTGGAAATTGTAAGGAATGCTTGTGTATGGTAGCATTAAATAGTCTGCTATTTGAACTTAGGTTTTACCTTGGGACTATAGTTGACCTTGGTCTTTCTTGGACCTCTTAGTTTTTAGGCTATATATATGTTGGATGGAAGGGGGAATTGTGAGGCCAGAAGGGTTTGAAAATATACTCCTCAAAGACATGTCCCTTGCCAAAAATAACCTTGTGCCCCATGGGGGGATTTTTTGGGATGTGGGGATAGGTAGGAAATGTCCCCAACTCACCCCCTTTTTTCAAAATTTTAAGAAACATCCTTGTTGTGAGGTACTCACACATTGCCCCATTGCAAATGAAGACCCCCACTTTTTGCTTTCTAGGGTTAGCTCTTTTAGTTTTGTTGTTGGCCGTTTTAGTGTCTTAGCCTTTGCATTGAAGGGATTGAGTTTCTCAAAGGTCATCAAATCAGGTGGATCTCCTCAAGGTGGAGTGAAGAAGGTTAGGTCAGTTGAGTGATTAGGGGTTATTTAGATCATTCCTAGGGTGTTTGTGTACTATCTGGTCATGCTTCAAGTTGCTAAATCAAACCTTGGTTGACTGCATAGTGTCCTCCTAGGTCTCGTCCCTTACATCAAGGTCAGAGCGAACTCGCCTTAAAAGTCTGGAATGTCATCTTGATCCTAAAATGGCCTGAAATTTGACTAAGTCTGAAAATTTGAAGGATCCTCCAAAAACTAGATTTTGCATTATAACTCATGGAGGTCCGAAACCACTCTCAAACATCCTGACAATATATATGGAATATAACTTTAAGTATAAGAAAGAGAAAAGACATAAGGAAATGTCACTTATACTTAAATGTTATATTCCATAAATGAATCCTGGTGGAGAGACTAACTTGTCAAACAAGTCAAAACATTGACCTATCGTGGGCGATTTTTGCCATAACTCGCCGAGTCTGAGTCCCGAGTCAGCAAAACTCGTCGAGCTTGGCTTGACTCGCCAACTCAGCGAACTCGCCTGACTCGCGGCGAGTTTGGGAACTCTGGTTATAAATAATGATTTGTAATTGATGATTATTCTAGTGCCTCAGCAATATTGTAGCTGAAGTTTATTCAAAGCTCATATTCTATTTGATATAAAATGCACAATGCAAGCAGTTGATATCATTGGTTTTCGACTAGTCAATATCATAACTAGACTTGAATATGATTTGTTTTCATACCAAGCACCTCTAGTCACTTAAGTAGGTATCGATATGTAGATTATTTAGGTTAAAATACACTCATTAAAAATATTGTAAGAACATTCAAATGTAAATTTTAAATAATTTTACTTTATATTTCATGTCTAAGTATGAGACTTGAGAGCATATACTGGGGATGTGCATATTTATTAATGAATTGAAATTAAGAATTGTTATATTTTGAATTTCATTTAATTAATAAATATGGTCAAATGTACATCTAGTGTTTGGATAGATGTTGTCCAATAGCATCGTTGTTATTCTTACAATGTATTATTTATGAAACATGATCTATTAAACTAGGAGACAAACTCTTAATGTATTTCATCTCAACTATCCCTTTTATACTTCCACTATGGTCTTCTTCCATAGATTAATGTTTAGCAAAATACTTGGGATGATCTTGCTTCTAAGGTACATGAGGAGTGTTTTCAAACTAGAAAGAAATAAAAGGAATATATAATCGAGTTATTTGAAGTCAAGTTGCAATAGATCTAAACTCTTTTAAGAAATATTCTAAGCTAGAAGATTTGGTGTAGGAATGGATATGGGTTTGGCAGTTTGAGTACATTAATACCACCATGAAATGTAGAGATTTTTTAAGGACAAATGTTTACTATCAGACCTTTGATAAATCAAAATTAAAGACATAATAAAATTACCAATTATCAAATAATTACAAAAACCAACCTGAGTTGAAGGAAGCAACATTTTAAAATATATAAATCATACTCTTAAGGTTTTTAGGTTTATAATATTCATGGTTATAATATTCATGACATCAAAAGTAAACATCAAATGCCAAAGTCAAGAACTGGTGTATTAAAGAGCTTGTATTACTCTACCCAACTTCACTAGATCTATAAATATGGAATCTTGAGCTTGTATCTTGGATAGGTTTGCCAATACAACTATAGGCATAGAAAAACTTCTTAGAATTTAGACTGACTCAAGAAAAAAAGAGAAAAAATTTAATTCAATTACTTAATATTTTATTGCGTAAAAGTCAAAGAACAAACAATATTGATTACCTATCTAGCTTGAGTCCAAATGGTTTATATTTTTTTTATTTTTAAAACTAATCTGAGGGTCTAGGGGAAGCAATCCCTAGTGGGATTGAGGGGCAACATCCCTAGTAGGATCAATAAGAAACTCCCCTAATGCACCTTTTGTTGTGATGCATGGTTGGCAAGAGAGTGGAACCCCCATCACCAAGTCCAATTTAAATCCTTTGAGACTATTGGGTCCCAAAAACATTGTTCACACTCCTAGAGGAATCAATTCACTTCAAGGCCAAATAAATATTCACCTAAAGGGGGATTGATCAACTCATTAATACAATGTGAGTAATTTAAGGTCAATTACTAGGAATGGATATTCTCTTCTTCACTTTAGGTTTAGCTAGATCCAGGAGGGTATTCCTAGAGGTATCCTCAATAGAATAATGATAACTAAAGATAGAAAAACTAAAAGTCTTAAAATAGCATCCAATGTAAGGTTGTTCCCAAAACTTATCATAAAACTAAAGAGTAACTTATTGCACCCAAATTCCTTTAAGCTAATATGAACATCACTATAAAAATGCAAGATAAAGGCATGCAAAATATGATTCCTTAGGATAAGTACTCATATGGCTCACTAAAGATGCTTCTTTGGATGAATAATTGAATTATGAGATGCATACAAACTACTAAATTACTCCTAAATTAGTAATAAAAATTGTTTTTCGTTTTTAGTGTATGGTTGATCATAAACTTCCAAGATTTGTGCACACACGCACATACACACACATACACACACATCATAGATACAACTAAACATGCCTAATAATTTGTCTCTAAATTGTAAAAATTATAATAGAAGATTTGCTATGCACACACGTACGCACACACACACACACACACACACACACACACACACACACACACACACACACACATATCATAGATACAACTAAACATACCTAATAATCTCTCTCCAAATTGTAAAAATCCTTATAGAATAAAGACAATATCATCATAAATAATTTAATGACTTCAATACTACCAAATTTATCAAATCCTTATTATAATCATACCAACAAAGCCCTAAGCTAGAATGTTGTCACTTATCTTGAGGATATACAAATAGTTGAGGAGACATTCAATTATAGACACCAGTTATAGATTTATGACCTTATGATTTAAAAAATTGTACAACTTTATAAGCAACTACACTTTAAAGAGTTGAAACCATAGACAATACTCAATACTTGAAGTTGCATATAAATTTAGAAATGACCACCCCTTTCATGGAAAACCAACTAATATTTATAGGCCTTTGCTTAGTTACCAAGTTGCTTGTGGGTAAGTGCACCAAGATGGTGTGCAAAAAGGGGGTATAAGTGAACACTTTTTTCCTGAAATCAGGTAAACCTGAAGTTGGAGGAGAAAGTTGAGAGCCATCCACTCAAGATATGAAGATACTCAAACAACAAATATTGTAGTACTCCGAATCTAGTTTCCAAACTACTAATTTTTTTCAAAATTGGATAAGATTAAGGGGGTCAAATCCTTTTCACACAAAAAAAAGACCTTAATTTTTTCTAAAAAACATAACATAGTGTCTGATGTGTGCATCAAAAAATTCATAGTTAGAATTATTAGTTTGACAAATCCTTTGGTAGAAAGATAAGTAAGAGTGAGAAATAGAAGTGTATTTTTTTGTTATTTTTTGTTGAGATTTTTTTTTTAATGATTTTTCCAATCGAGCACATCCTGAAAATCAGGTACGTGTTCGTGTGCGAAGCATAACTTGCACCAAAATAATAAAAAATACAATTTTTTTTTTAAAATTGTAAAGAATCAAGTGCACTACAATAATATATAAAGTTTTTAAAATTTGGATAAGCATATCAAACGTTATTAAAAAATGGTACACGTATGTCTCTGAGAGCTATGGAGACATTGGTAAAAGAAATTCAATAATAATATGTTATTGCTGTTCAAATTTTAAAAAAATTATATGGTTAGAAAGCTCACAAGATGGGTGAAAATATGGTGGCAATTTTAGTAATACCCACTTGATGAAGTGTAAACTTGATGATGACAAAGTTGAGAAACCAAGTTCATAAAACAAAACACGTCAAAAAGGAGGGAAATGGAGGGAAATCAAACTTCCAAACCACAACTTTGTCATCCAAGCCTATTCACAAGCCTAAACAGACAAGAGCGTGTATGGTGTTTCTTTTGAATAAGAACCGCGTACGGGTTTTTTTTTAATAAGCAGCGTGTACGTGGTTCTAAGGAGAAAATACCTCATACACAGTTCTTCTTGTGATACTATACCATAAAGAAATTAATGTGTATGTTTAAAATGTGTGTGTGTGCATACATATATGTATATGTATAATATGTATATATGTAGATATTGTATGTATATATAATATGTGTATATATACACACACACATATGTATGTATATGTATATAATATGTGTATGACATATGTATACATATATGTATGCTTACAAAAATAACAAACCAGCATGCTCCCCCTCTCTCCCTTCCTCCATACCACATCCATACACAAATTCAACTTGGTAAACAACTTCTTTATCTAAAAATTGGCTGCAAGCCTTGCAAGTTATTTATAATTGGCAAAAATTTCACTATCACCCACTTTTCTTGTGTAGAAAAAATTTAGAAACACTTTCAAGCTTTCTCCTCCTACCTCCTCCACTATCACTTCTACTCTTTCGTTCTCCATGAAACCCGTAACTTGTAACACAATACTTTCTGCTCCCACCTCTTTAATCATTATATTATGTTTACCACTTTGAGCATAATAATCTTATCTCTCTCTCTCTCTCTCTCTCTCTCTCTCTCTCTCTCTCTCTCTCTCTCTCTCTCTCTCTCCATCCCTCTTCCTCTCCCTCTCTCTTCCTCTCCTTCTCTCCCTCTCCCTCTCTCTTCCTCTCCTTCTCTCCCTCTCCCTCTCTCTTCCTCTCCTTCTCTCCCTCTTCATCCCTCTCCATCCTCTCTCCCGCCTCCCCTCTCTCCCTCTCTCTCTCTCCCTCCTTCTCCATCCTCTCTCTTGCTCCTCTCTCTCCTTCTCCCTCTATCTCCCTCTCTCTCTGTCCCCCTCTCTCTCTCTCTCTCTCTTTCTCTCTCCATTCCTCTCCCTCTCCATCCTCTCTCTCTCTCTCTCTCTCTCTCTCTCTCTCTCTCTCTCTCTCTCTCTCTCTCTCTCTCTCTCTCTCTCTCTCTCTCCTCTCCCCTTTCTCTCCCTCTCCCTCTCCATCCTCTCTCTCACCCCTCTCTCTCTCTCCCTCTCCCCCTTCCTCTCCCTCTCCCCCCCTCTCCCTCTCCATCATCTCTCCTTCCCCTCTCTCCCTCCCCTTTCCTTCACATTTTATTTACTGGAAGTAACACGTACATGGTATTGGGAATATGGATGTTGGCCTACTGAGCATTTTTAGGGACCAAAAGCGCACACGGGGTTACTAAACATAGTGTGTACGTGGTTCTTGGACATAGTTTTAGTTGCCCAACAACCTCAAAAGAATTTTTTGAGGTTGTTGAAGGCCCCACTACAACTGTTACTATGCTTTTGTGACAGTTTTATATGTAGAAGTAAGTGAAATTTTTGTTTTGCATGATTTCAAATGATTGAATTGTTGTTCTTATTAGTTTGGTCAATGTTATTGTGATTGTTTAATAGTTTTGATTTAAGAAATTTTGTTTACATATATATGTTATTTAATAGTTGTGATTGTTCAATTTTATGGTTATTTGATTGTTTAAGAACATTTGTTTACATATATATGTAAAATGATTCTATTTAGGACAACATGTATTAATGATGGGAAAGAACAAGCGAGGAATAGTGGAACGACGAGAGGTTGATAAGGAAAGACAAAGGCAGCATATGAAGAAATTACGTGACATAAGAGAAATGGGACAAGAAGGTACGTCATCCTCAACATATCAATTCGATTTACCAAATGAACATAATGCAATTGAAGAAGAGATCACAATGAATAATCAAACAAACGATGAAGATGCACCAACAACATTTGATTTACCATATGAACCTAATGCAATGAATGTATCTAATGCATGCAATGATGAACATACACTGTCTCTATTTGATGCGATGAATGTACCTAATGCACACAATGCACCAATGTTAACACCTCCTATAATTATTCGTAGGAAACCAAAGTATCTAATTGACATCGATGAGAATATTTTGAAGCCAATGCTCGATAAAATGAATGAACGAACTTGTAGGAGAATGGTTAAAATAATATGGCAAAACATTTTTGAAAACTTAAATCAAACTGCAAGATGCAAATTAATTATTGAAATGATTAAAAATTTGAATTTTAGAGAGAATGAAAATTCTAGGCCTAAGATCATCCAAAAGTAATAGCGAAAGAACTATTGTGAGAAATCTATTTGATGCATATCAAGCTATTGGTTCAAAAACATGTACTAAAGATTCTAATGTTACTAGGGGTGAGTGCACAAAGATGGTGGTCAAAAAGGGGGGTATAAGTAGACACTTTTTTTCTGAAATCAAGTGAACTTGAAATTGGAGGCAAAATTTGAAAGCCATCCACTCAAGATATGAAGATAATCGAAGAACAAATATTGTAGTACTCTGAATGTAGTTTCCAAACTACTAAACCTTTTCAAAATTGGATAAGATTAAGGGGGTCAAATCCTTTGTGCACGAAAAAATGACCCTGATTTTTTCTGAAAAACATAACATAGTGTCTGACGTGTGCATCCAAAAAGTCATAGTTAGATTTAGTATTTTGACAAATCCTTTGGTAGAAAGATAGTTAAGAGTGAGCACTAGAAGATGTGTATTTGTTTTTAATTTTTTGTTGAGTATTTTTTTTTTAATGATTTTTCCAATCGAGCACATCCTGAAAATTAGGTACATGTTCATGCGCGAAGCATAAGTTGCACTAAACAAATAGAAAATACAAATTATTTGTTTTAAAATTGTAAAGAATCAAGTGCAGTACAATAATATATAAAGTTTTTAAACTTTGGATAAGTATATCAAAAGTTATTCAAAAAATGGTGCACCTATGTCTGTGAGAACTATGGAGACACTGGTAAAAGAAATTCAATAATAATATGTTATTGTTGTTCAAATTGAAAAAAAAATTATATGGTTAGAAAGCTCAAAAGATGGGTGAAAATATGGTGGCAATTTTAGAAATACCCACTTGATAAAGTGTAAACCTAATGACGACAAAGTCAATAAACCAAGTTGATAAAATAAAACATGTCAAAAATGAGAGAAATGAAGGGAAATCAACTTCCAAACTGTAGCTTTGTCATCCAGGCCTATTTCCAAGCCTAAACAGTCAAAAGCGCGTATGGGGTACTACAAGTTTAAAAAGCGCATACGAGGTACTTATGGTGTAAGTAGCATGTACGCGCTTGTTTTCCTATAAATAGCGCGTACGCGCTCTTTTTACTATAAATAGCGTGTGCACGCTATTGTATAATATGATATTCTATATATAATGTGTGTATATACATATAATATATTTAATATATAATATGTGTATAATATGATATTGTATATATAATATGTGTATATACATATGATATGTAATATATTAAACATATATATATCTCTCTCTCTCTATCCCCTTCTTCCTTCCTCCATACCCCATACCTCTCTCTCCCTCACTCTCTCCCCTTCTCCCTTCCTCCATACCCCATCCCTCCCTCTCTCCCCTTATCCCTTCCTCCATACCCCATCCCTCTCTCTCTCTTGCTCTCTCCCTTCTCCCTTCCTCCATACCCCATCCCTCTTTCTCTTCTTCTCTCCCTCCCTCCCTCCATACCCCACTGCAACTGTGTCTGCACTTCTATAGAAGTAAGTGAATTTATTTCTTGTCTACAACTTCCTCTTTGATTTTTATCATGTATGCTCTCCTAAGAAAATTGACTGATGAATTTGTGTGTGTATATTGAATAGGAGGAATAGGGTTTGAAATTGAACCACGGGTGTATTACTGTGACAAACAAGGAAACTTGCAGCAATATTCTTCTTAAATGTGTTTTTAATGACCAGAGAAGATATGGAAAAATAGTGTCAACAAAGCAACATGATGAGTCAGAGTACCTGCAATATGTTTTTTCAAAAGGAAACAATAGGTAGGAAGAGAAAGAGGGAGAGTAACATAGATGATGTCTTGTAGAATGATAGTGGTGGGTATGCAAGAGTTCCCATGTTGTTACACAACGCCTATCACCTAAGGAAATTAAAGTTTGTTGTATGCATGGCACTGGTAGTCTATGATGATCATCACTTGTCAAACAGCTTGGAATGGTACATACCCATGAAAGAAATCAAGTGTGTAATTCCTATAGTCACAATCGAGATCATTCTTATAACCTTGCAAATTTAATAGCATCATATGTTTTAGAACTTAGGCAGTAGTCTTAGGGTTAGGTCAAGCTCTTAGACTTGCTTTTAGCGAAGCTTCATTGTTTGTTCGCTTGGAGTCTCGTTGTATGATGTTTCTATTCATAACTTTAAATTTAATATATCATTTTATTAGCCCACCATATGACCCCTTAGGTTTCATTAGAGGTCGTATTGTTTCCTAAGAGGTCATATGGTGTCCTGTGACCCCTTAAGACCCCTCAGGACACCAATGACCAATAACAACACCATATGGTGTTCTAAAGGGTCCTATGGTGTTCCAGGACCTCTTAGGACACCATTTGGTATCATTATAGGTCCCATGGTGTGCTATAGGGATAATATAGTGTCATATTGTGTCCCAGATTCGACATCTCTTCCACTCCCTCTGTCCCCCCCTCCTTCTTCTCTCCCTATCTCCCTCTCCCTCTCCCTCTCTCTCCCCTTCTCCCTTCCTCCATACCCCATCCCTCTCTCTCTTGCTCTCTCCCCTTCTCCCTTCATCCATACCCCCATCTGTCTTTCTCTTCTTTTCTCCCTCCCCTCTTTATCTTCTTTTGTAATTCCTATAGTCACAATCGAGATTAGTCATATGGTGTCCTGTGTCCTTTTCTCTCTCCC